>NW_015632479.1:71515-81690 GCF_001515625.1 Sinocyclocheilus rhinocerous
CACACCCACACACACACACACACACACACTCTCTCTCTCTTAAGATGAAAATAGTACAATATCTTTTAAAGTATACGTTTTCTATGCATTTAATTTGTATTATATATTCATATATTATATTGAGATACTGCTGTAGTTTTTTTTTAATTTTAACTTAATTTTTATTTATGTATTTTCTGTTTCATTTTTAATTTTAAAGTTTTAGTCATTTTTTGTGTTCAAGTCATTTTTTAGTAGTTATAGTTTTTGTAATATAGTTCTTTATATGTCCATATTGTTTTTATTAAATTTACATACCTTTGTAACAAGCTAAAATAAAACAAGTTAAATAATAATAATTTATTATTATATAAAATATATAATACTATATTCTTATTAATTATATATAATAATATAAATGATAATAATAAAAGATTAAAATAAATTAAATAATAATAAATTATTCTTAATCTAAATATAAATAAATAAGTTTCTTGTATTTAATTTCAGTTGCTTTAGCTTCAACTAACAAATGTTATTTTTTTATTGTAATTTTAGCTTACTGTAATAACCCTGCTGCCATGAAAAAAAAAATGCATATACTAAAAATTCATATGCTTTAAGCTCATGAGTTCATGTAAGATGATCTTCTTGGTCCTAAAACATATCTTTTTCTCTGTTTTAGCTATTTTCTGACCAGAAGAAGCTAACACTAACTCTTACAAAACGTACCATGGTGTCAGTGATACTAGCAGACGTACTTTGATATTTATCATAGTACTGAATGATTTAAACTTTTTTATTACACGACTGCTTGAAATACCCGATTCTTTCTGCGCCTCTTTCTTCTAACAAAAGAAAATAATTTCAACTCAAAATCAATATTTCATGTGCACATATTTATTTATGTGTTAAGTAGCTGTATAATAAGCTGGATAATGTACAGTCAGACAGTCATTATCACAAAATAAACCACTCTTATTTAGTTTATTCTGAAATAATGAGCAGCCACAGAACGAGAGTGACTGTACATTATCCTTACCACGGTACAAGTCCCCAAAAACAAAGCTATACGTTTTTGTTGGTTAGCATTCACTAACTCTTATTTGAAACAAATCAGAAGAAAAACATCTGAATAGCATCATAACCCGAACAAGAGGGCCAGAGTTACATTAGAGGAGCTGTGATATGGATCAGATTATTATTACAACCTCCCATCTAAACATTCATATCCATTATTAAAATCTGTAGAATATTCTAATGCAAGTCAACAGATGTGGTCTGGCTGAAATCAAGAATGATATATACACAATGCAATTTAATAACAGCAAATGAGATTGCTTAAATTAAATGGATGCATAGTTTGCATAACATTTTTTAATATTTATGTATTTGATATGCAAATAAAATTTGGATTTAACATAAACTAATAAACTTAATGTGATGCATATTTCTGAATGCAAAAAAAAACAGTTTATTATTAACTATTTGCACAGTCAGACAGTCATTATCACAAAATAAACCACTCTTATTTAGTTTATTCTGAAATAATGAGCAGCCACAGAACGAGAGTGACTGTACATTATCCTTACCACGGTACAAGTCCCCAAAAACAAAGCTATACGTTTTTGTTGGTTAGCATTCACTAACTCTTATTTGAAACAAATCAGAAGAAAAACATCTGAATAGCATCATAACCCGAACAAGAGGGCCAGAGTTACATTAGAGGAGCTGTGATATGGATCAGATTATTATTACAACCTCCCATCTAAACATTCATATCCATTATTAAAATCTGTAGAATATTCTAATGCAAGTCAACAGATGTGGTCTGGCTGAAATCAAGAATGATATATACACAATGCAATTTAATAACAGCAAATGAGATTGCTTAAATTAAATGGATGCATAGTTTGCATAACATTTTTTAATATTTATGTATTTGATATGCAAATAAAATTTGGATTTAACATAAACTAATAAACTTAATGTGATGCATATTTCTGAATGCAAAAAAAAACATAGTTTATTATTAACTATTTGCATCTTTTTGATTTTATTTAAACAACATTTTTTTAAATTGCTTCGAATCTGCATAAATTTGTGAAATCAATCACATTTATGCAATTAAGCTATTTAAACAAATTGGATTTATTAATAAATATATAAACCTGGTTATAAACACATTCAATTTATTAGTACTATTACAGAATTTCATTTATGTATGACTGACAAATATGCATCACCTTAAGTTTATTAGTTTGTTTATGCTAAAACAAATATTATATGCAATTCAAAAATATAAATCTTAAATTTAGGCGTAAATATAGTGTCCCTATTGACTAAGATAAGGGGAACTATCACTAGTCTTATTCATTCAAGTGAACTTGGTTTTCAGCAGATAATCTCAAAATGGCCAAATATCGGCCGATATATCAGTCTATGGCTAATATCAACCCTATTCTGCATAAAAAGAAACAGTAATGAGCACATGCATCTTAATCGGTGATATGCTTCCACCTAGTGGAGGAGGAAAAATCAAGAACTGAACCGTCTTTATATGATGTGTAGAAATCAGACATACCTGACACTGGAGCACAAAACCTGTCATAAGGGTCAATTTCTCGAAATTGAGATGTATGCATCATCTGAAGCTGAATAAATAATCTTTCCATTGATGTTTGGTTTGTTAGGATCGGACAATATTTGGCCGAGATACAACTATTTGAAAATCTGGAATCTGAGGGTGCAAAAAAAATCAAAATATTAAGAAAAACGCCTTTAAAGTTGTCAAAAAAAAAAGTTCTTAGCAATGCATATTACTAATCAAAAATTCAGTTTTAATATATTTACAGTAGGAAATTTACAAAATATCTTCATGCAACATTATCTTTAGTTAATATCCTAATGATTTTTGGCATAAAAGATAAATCAATAATTTTGACCCATACAATGTATTGTTGGCTATTGCTACAAATATACCCCAGCGACTTAACACTGCTTTTGTGCTCCAGGGTCACATACAGTACGCACCCTGCACAGACACCAGAAGTAGTAAGTAGTATATGAAACCTATACTAATCACATAGGTGTCCTAACATGGTTTTCACACATTTAAATGATCAGTAATGGTGAACGAAAGCCCTAGATGATCAGCAAAGACACTCGGAGTGGTGTGGTGTTGTGTAGTGTCTGAGGATCATCTAAGCTTCACAGCAGCATTTGCATGGAAAATCCAATAAATAACATCAGTCAGAACGCACCGTGGTGTTTAGTACTTGTGATTTACAGATTAAATGTTATGTTTAAGAGCGATGGACAACATTCACATGCCATATTTGTACAGTAGCTCGGCTGACGGCTGAACCCGGGACGTCTGCTTTGGTTATAAGTAAGCCTCACGATGAAGACGTCTTCAGCACAGTCCAGTGGTTTGTAAATCAAGGTAGGAAGGTACTCGCTCGGTCCGGAGCGCTTCATGAGACAGAACAGCTGTTCATTGTCCAGTCTGTGCCGCCTGCAGCATACAGCACATACAGGCAGGTTTACAGCCAGCATCAAGGCTTGTGCTTGAAATGAGCCTCAACTGCAAAGAGAAACGAAACGCAGTCAGTCGATTCCGATGAGTGTCTTTGTATTGTTTCAGTGTGTTTGTGTACCTGCGTACTCCTGCGGCATCATGGGACGGTTGACGACTCTCTGAAAGGCTGCGATCCAGTCCTTCTGCTCCGCCTCGGTTTCACAAGCAAACAGGAACTTCCTGTCTGGGGTTTCAATGGTGATCCCGTACTTCCAGTGATATCCCTGGATCGAGGGCGGCAGCCCGGATACCACAGTATACCTGTTCTCCTTACTGCCGATGAACACCTCGCCGCGTGCATATGCATCCTAAAAGAGGGAATATAATATAATATAATATAAAAAAATAAAATAAATAAATATACATTTTTATTTTATTATTTTTCATTATAATATATAAGACTATGTTAAATGTAGTACTACATATTACATTATATTATCAACATAATATAACATATTATAATAATAAAAAAAGTAAATAAATTATAGGATATTACATTTAAAATTACAAAAAAAAAATTATATTGAAAATTATAAATATATATATATATATATGATTACATTTTTGTAGTTAACATATACTAATATAGTAATATACTAATATAATATAATATAATTAATATAATAAAAATGATATTTTATCATACTATATGTTACATGTAGTACAATATTTAACATTTACTAATATAATAAAAATAAAAATAAATGACATTGTATAATATAATAAAATACCATATATCAATTGGCAATTTGGAAATGGAATGTAACAAGAAGAAAAAAAGTCTAAATATCAACTTTTACTCACCAAGGGATCTTTAAAGTACATTAGTCTCCGATCATCCATGGTAAACCATCTTTTCTTAAAGCCCTCTGTGTGCTAAAAAAGAGACGACTCCAGCATGAATCAATGTGAAGAAGGGCATTAGGAAGAGATAATGTCCAGTCAGCATCCCTGAGGACTTTATTTTGTGATAATGACCAGCTGACTGGACATTATCTGCCTTATTACACAGACACTTACCAAATAAACTCATAAAAGCATATGAATCATTGATTTCACTTCAAATGATTTATTGTGCAAGAAGAAAACGTGGCACGAAACTAGCAGAATGAAGCATGATTGGGTGGACTTCATCTCTTTTCTGAAGGTTTACTGAAAAAGACCCTCACCCTTGGGCCTGTTTTCTCCATGAAACCCTCCTTCATGAAGTTTCTTGTCAGTCTGGGTACCAGCTACATCATAATCAATCACAGACAGACAAAATATATCAATAAGGAAACATATCAATAACATATCACTATTTGGATGCTCTTTAAACATGCACAGATATTTAAAAAGGTAGAAATGATTATTAATATAATCAATCATTATATCAGTATTAACAAATGTTTTCCATGTCTACATTTAAAACAAGATCAAATTAAGAAGCAAAACTGTACTATAAGACTTGTTAAATCGTTTTAATTAAATACTCAAAGCCTTTAAGGCACCATAAAGGTATTCATAAACTACAAATCTTTTCATAAAACATTGTAATCAAAGTTAAAATAAATGCATTCTAATATTTGCAGATTGCATCTGTCGTGTGTTTTAATGCATGATACTTTCTAAAGGTGTAACTATGAATAGTTAAGTATTACAATGTATTATAAACGTGTGCATGAGATCATACAATGCATTATAAGGTGCATTACAAATAATTTCATAATGCATTATACATAAAGGCTTCAAGTAAAGTTTACTATAGTTACCCGTATAAACCTTGTTAAATGTATGCTTTAAAACAATTATAAAGCTTTCAGATATATTCTCTGAAAACACATCTTAATATCTAATGTAATTCAGCTTTTTAAGTAAATTTAATTTGTTTCTACAAGATTAAAATGCTGAACAAGAAAATGATTGTTTGCAGTGTATGAATGAGAAACATGATTTAGTGCACATGTTCACAGTCACTACAGTGAGCTTCGCGCTCATAACTCATTTTTATGTGTCAGCTGCTGGAAGAAATGTGATTCACATACGTCCTCATCATTAGCTCCAGGAAATGCCACCTTCTGGTAATGAAACCGGGCTGCCCGGATCGCAGTGAACCAGTCCACCATTTCCTGCACACACACACACACACACACACACATACATACACACACAGTCTGGTAGAGAGAGAGAGACACACACACACACACACACAGAGACACACACACACACACACACAATGAGGACTAAAGGCAGATTTTGCAGTGTTTCTCTGCAGCCCGCAGAGGATGCTTTATGATGCAATAACTGCTGTTTGACCTCCACACATGATATTACAGCCTGAAAATATCTCTCCATCTCTTCTGAGAGCCAAAGCAGTGTTGATCCTCCAGTAGATCAACTTCTTGCTCCTCCTCTTTACATCTCAAGATGCGATTAGTTTCAGGTTCTAAGCAATAATAAATATTCGTCTTCATGATAAAGCGCACCGTGTTAAAAAAGCACTATGTGTGGTGAAAGAGGAAGAGTGTTTTTAGAGCTCAAACCACTGATGTTTGTGGTTGAAGCGCTGTATTGACCAACACGGCAGAACATCATCTACTCCAGATTATATATATATATAATATATATAATTTTAATGGTTTTAATGTTAGATTCAGTTTTAATTTTAGTTAACTGTATTAACCCTGTGAAGGAGGCACCGTTATTCCAGTTGGTAAACGGCTAACAATAAAAGTAAGATATGGTTAAACTTTGTCAAATATATGACCTTAATCATATATTATATATAGTGGCACAGAATCTGACACAATATAATTATAGACTTTGCAAAGAGGCTATTTTGAAGAATAGCGCAGTTAAAATATCTTTAAAATAGTGCAGTAAAAATCTTTTTTTTAAATTTGAAGTCTTAAAGGGAGAAGCAAAAACAGGCAATTAAATGATACGGGTTATTGATAGGGTGGAAAATGGTCATGAAATACTAAAATATGACTAGTTTGGGAACAAGAAACATTATAAGTGGACCTCAGGGGGAAAAATGAAATGACAAACAGTTTGATATGAATCCTCTGAATAAAAAGAGTCTGAATGCAATGATGGTTATGCACAGAAAACATTTGAAATTTCAAAATATGGCCTTGAGAGAGACTGTACTGTAGTCTACTGATAAACTGTGTTACTTTGGAGAAAAGCATCTGGCAGATGCATGAATGTGAATGCACAATCCAAAACATTCAAGAGCAGCAGCACAGGAATTTGATGGGCCTGATACCTTACTGTCCTCGTGGTACACAAAGATATTCCTGGTGCTGTTGTCTCTCAGATAGGTGATCTGCAGGCCGTAGGGGTTTCCTATTTTAGCCGGCTGGAAAGTAGCATTTAGGGTTTCAATCCTCATTATGGCCTTTGGTTCTCTCGCCTGGAAGATTAAAGAAATATCTCAGCTATAAACGCACACTTTCTGGACAGCAAAACATTTTCAGAACCTACCAGAAAGTCCCTAGAGTCACATTATAGTTTTATGGTGCCGGTGGACTGGGACTGTTTTGGTAAGCCCAGAGAGAGAGAGAGAGAGAGTGTGTGTGTGTGTGTGTGTGCGTGTGTGTGTGTGAGTGTGCGCATTTACTTTGGGGACAGAACTGTTTTCTGATGTTAGCTAAATCATCATTAGCCAGATCATTATATTTATTTATTATACATAAATGTTTCTGAATTAATTAATATAAATTAATCATTAATATTTTATGTTTATAAAATCATATATTTATATTCATCAGGAGATATTCTCAAAGACAAATTATTCAAATAAAATAATAATAATATATCATGTTTATAAATTAATACCATATACAATCTTTTTATAAATTTATATTCCAATATATACATTTAATGTATATGTTTTTAAACTATATATATATATATATATATAATTTGTTTTTTTAGTTAATGTTAATGTTTTATGTCAAGTAGCAAAACTTTGTATTTGTATGGTTGTTGTATTCTGTACAATCTATAAATTCAATATAAAACCAGCATAAATTCCTGATTTAGTTAATTAAGCATGTGTGTGTGTGAGAGGGAAGTAGAGACTAACGTCGTGCTTGTTGAAGTACTTCAGTGCTCCTTCTCTTTCAGACAGAATGAACTTGCGACTGAGGAACTGTCCGTTGTCTCGACCACGTTTCCATAGAAACCCCTCTCTGTACCCTAAAAAAGAACGAGAGAAGAGCAAAAAAGAAAGCATGAGGAGGAGTTTTTCCACCCACGGACTTTTGTAGCCATCTATGAATATCTACATCCTTAAAATATTTTAGTAAAAAGGGAAGTTGTAGCTTACTATACATGAGCAACATCAAAACGGAAAAAGATCAAGAAATCCCTCTCTGTACCCTAAAAAAGAACGAGAGAAGAGCAAAAAAGAAAGCATGAGGAGGAGTTTTTCCACCCACGGACTTTTGTAGCCGTCTATGAATATCTACATCCTTAAAATATTTTAGTAAAAAGGGAAGTTGTAGCTTACTATACACGAGCAACGTCAAAACGGAAAAAGATCAAGAAATTAACATCATATAATAATGCTCTCCTAAAAGCATTGATAAAATTAATTTTAAAAACCTGTAATTGCATTAAAAATGACCAATGACTCATCCTGAACTAGAGATTTCTGTCCAATCAAATGCTTTCTAGAAGGAGACTGATGTTTAATGCTTCCTGTTGGGTTTCAAAGTCCCTAAGCAGCAGTAATAGTAATGCTAGCCTTAGTGTGCACTAATGAGGAGCCGGTCTCTATCTATCTCTCTGCTTTCTCTCTCTCTAGCACTATTCTGGTACACTAGTGCTCATGAATCATTCACTCAGCATTACCTCAGCAATCGATAAGCGCACCTCTCTACATGACCCATCAATAACACCACTGAGCACAGCACAGGTAATAGTGCGCGAGTGTGTCGACACACACAGCTTCATGAGGGACTTATTCATCTGTCTATCTATCAGTCTTGAGCTGTGGTCGCACCTTCTCTTCTCTGTGTGTCGGACAGTAATGACACACGCAAAGAAACGTCTCGGCATTAATGTGTGTGTGTGTGTGTGTGTGTGTGTGAGAGAGAGAGAGAGAGAGAGTGTGTGTGTGTGTACTGGTTTCTATATCCTGGTGGGGACTTAAACCTGAATACACACAGGCTCATGGGGTGCGTGTGTGTGTCTGCGTGTGTGTCTTCTGGGTCGATCTGTTCTCCGTTACACCAGTCGAGATTATGCAAAAACATTCGTAGGAAAGACAAGTTTATATATAATTTGGTATATTTTGAATTTAAAAAAAAGAGAATCCCACATTGTCTTCAAATGCACTAAATACATAATATAACATAACATAACATAACATAATAATAATTTTAATTAGTAGCATATAAAATAAACTAGTTTCACTGCATCATATATATATATATATATATATATATATATATATATATGTGTGTGTGTGTGTGTGTGTGTGTGTGATCACCGAAATAAATTACAGTTTAACAGATATTCACACAGAAAACAGCTGTTTTAAATTGAAATAATATTTCACAATTTTGATCAAATAAACGCAGCCTCGGTGAGCAGATAAGACTTCTTTTAAATGCATGAAAAAAATCTTACTGGCCCCAAACTGTTAAATAGTAAACATACTATTTTAATACTTCTTAATAATTGTAATAAATACTGAGAGGGTAGAAGAAGAAATGAAGTGGAAGAGTGAGAAGGTGGAAACAGAATGTCTCAAGCCAGCACTGAATTCAGTCTTGCAAAATCACCAATGCCCACGCTGTAGCCTCCAGACAATATACTTCAGCATTTAGATCACACTCTGTATGACTAATGCTATTAACTGTACACCCGCCACAAAAACACCATTACACACACAAACGACTTCAATGTGAATGTCTAAACACAGCAGCAAATCTCATGCATGCAGCACAATGAAAGTCACGCAATGCAACACAGAACACAAATGCATGTATGTTTGTGCGTGCATGTGTGCTAGTGTGTATCAAAGATGAGATCACTGTCAGCCAATCAGATCTCGCTGCCCAATAAATAAGACTGTGAGCCATGAAACTGGATATTCTGAGTGGTAATGAAACTCACTCTCCCAGTTAGATGCAGTATGGACCTCAAATGTGCATAGTCAGGAACACATAAACACCTAGAGATGTGGCTGAAATGAGAGAATGAGACTGACTTCATACTCATGGTGCCATAAGCCACAAAAACAACAGCTTGAGGAGGCTCTCACCTGCTGAATAAGGCTCTTGTTTCTCGACGTGTATAAACTCCTGTCTCTCATACTTGGCTCTGATCCACTGCTCCCTCAAAATCCTGTCAAGGATAAATACATCAATTCATGTGTCAATATTACATTAAAACCTTAAAGGAACAGTTCACCCAAAACTAAATATGTCCTCACCATCAGATCAACCAAGATGAGTTTGTTTCTTCATCAGGTTTGTAGAAATGTAGCATTGCATCAGTGTCTCAGCAATGGATGCTCTGCAGTGAATGGGTGCCGTCAGAATGAGAGTCCAAACAGCTGATAAAAACATCACAATAATCCACAAGTAATCCACAGCACTCCAGTCCATCAGTTAACATC
>NW_015632479.1:81703-99591 GCF_001515625.1 Sinocyclocheilus rhinocerous
AAAGCAATGTTATGGATTATGGACTCATATTTTAGCCAGAAGCGATGCTTTAAAGTTAAAAGCGTCTTAATGCTGGATTTGTTTCAGCTTTTGTCTTCTCCAGATGTTAACTGATGGACTGGAGTGCTGTGGATTACTTGTGGATTATTGTGATGTTTTTATCAGCTGTTTGGACTCTCATTCTGACGGCACCCATTCACTGCAGAGACACTGATGCAATGCTACATTTCTACAAACCTGATGAAGAAACAAACTCATCCTAATCTCGGACGGCCTGAAGGTGAGGACATTTTCAGCAAATCAATAAATAAGTATTTTCTTGTAAAACAAGAAAAAACAAGTTTATTCTCCAATAAACTTTGTTTGGGAAAAGCTGCTCTGATGTCTGGTTGATTTAGTTTTTTGAATAAAACCAGTTGTTTTAGACGTTACCACATGAAAGACATTTAAATACTAAAATAAAAAATCAGCATATTACTCATACTTATAAAGCCTTTATGTGTTTTCTCTTTTTTTACCACATTGAGCCTTAAAATCAACACTCACCACTCATTTTACTTCTGTAAAATGACATATTTCCAAAATTGCGAAAGATCACAGTTATTTTGAACAGCTTAAACAGAGTAAAACAAATTACAAGGTAATTGTGACGTCATAATTTCACGTTTATTTCATCCAGTTATGACTACATTGGTTGTAATTGTCACTTTATTTCACAATGTGAATTTATTTCTTACTTTAAACTTTATATTACAATTACCTTTTTTAAATCGGAGAAGGAAACAGCTTTCCATCCACACACTGAAGAAACAAATCACTCAGAAATTTCTTTTAAATTTGAATATTAATTATAAAGAAACGCCAAGTAATACATTAAACAGAAAACACTGAAATAATATTTTCTAGTAAATCAAACAAATATTATTGGAGTATGTTTTACAACTAAAAAAAAACATTTTTTACAGTGTAGAGAAGGATCACAAGTAACTGAAATAGTAAGCAAGAATAGAATTAGTGCAAATTGCCTGAGGGTGCACATATAATGTACTATTTCTGAGGTTTTTTTTTTACTAATATTGCATATGAATTTAAAAATAACATTTCTACCATCATTTATTCACTGTATATTCACAATGAATTTTATTCACCTATAAAATTATCGTTTCGTCTAAAAAATAGTTCAAATGAACATATTTAGCATTTGAATATGGTCTTTCTTTTTTTTCATTAAAGAAATGTCTACATTGCATGTGAATACATGTGAACAGAATATTTTGGCCAAAAAGCCACTCATCGTGAAACGCAACCTACAAACAGGAAGGAAGTAAAAGGCTACATCACTGGACCACATTCTCGAGCCATGTGAGAAAACAGTCCCACTGACGGTTTGCGTGTGACGGCTCAAAAACCCCCACAATGTCAGAATGACCACAAGAAAGCAAACACCACCAGAGCCCTAGAGCTACAAGAATGTGAGTGCACTCAACAGTGAACAGGAAAAGAGGAGCCTGGCATAGTACAGTATTGAGGTTAATATCATGATGTTTGAGGCCTACCTGCAGTCTGTGTGGGAGGGCCGGTGATAAAACGGAGGAGCTTGCTGTTCGTACTTGGCCTTTGCCGCTTCATTCCCCATAGATGTGATAAACTAGAGGAAGAGAATGCATGGTTTACAGGCACAATATTAAACAAATAGATGACACTTTCCAATATTTGTTAACGTTAGTTAACATGAACGAACAGTGAGCAATACTTCCATAGCATTTATTAAAAGAACAGTTCACCCAAAAATGAAAATGTGCTTTTTTTTGTATTTGTTTCTTCATCAGGTTTGTAGAAATGTAGCATTGCATCAGTGTCTCAGCAATGGATGCTCTGCAGTGAATGGGTGCCGTCAGAATGAGAGTCCAAACAGCTGATAAAAGCATCACAATAATCCACAAGTAATCCACAGCACTCCTCGGATGGCCTGAGGGTGAGGACGTTTCCAGCAAATTTGAAATTTTTTGATGAACTATTCCTTTAATCTTATCTAATGTTAATCTCAACATTTACTAATACATTTTAAGATGAAAAGTTGTATCTGTTAACATTAATTAATGCACTGAACTCATGTGAACATGAGCGTTTTAATTAAGTAACATAAAAAAATTAATGTAACTTTTAAGGCACAATAAAAAGTGTTAGTTCAATTTAAACAAATCAGACCTTATTGTATATTATTATTATTATTTAACTAATTGTATTAATTTCTAAAAGATTGCATGTTCTGTAGAAAATGTGAGTGTTGCTTTCCTATGCAAATCTTGCTGCCTTGATACTGTAAAGTTGTAAGTTAATGCGATTTAATATGTAATTGTATGGGATTTTTTTGCCTGTTTCATCATCGACCAAGTGAAACGTCTGATGTGAGCATAAGCAAGCACCACTAATTATTCAGACCTGTTAAATAGGCAGTTTTAATTTAATGCTCCATTTACTTGTGCACCTCTTCATTATTCAACGGTTTGATGGCTCAGTCCATCACGTCTCTGTTCAGATTATCACAAACATCAGCTCTCTTTAGATTCCCAAGATCATGTTGAGCCCTAATGGTTTGCATCCTCAATCTTTTAAATAGGCAAAGATCCAATCAATCTCTGTAGCTCTTGAGATTACTGCAGATTTGGATGGTATTCAGAAGATCAGAAAGAGCTGTGTTTCTGCAGCACATCCGGCCCTAGAAAAAAACCCTGCTCGTGGATCGTCTGTGACTCACCTCGATTTCTTTATCTTCAAATGTGTCCTGCAGCACTGACTTCACCTGGCTGAGGCTTTCAATGCTTCTGTGGATGAGCGAGCATCCCTGACACACGAACACACCCAGCGTCACGGACACCCAATCCGGCTCTGAGGAAGAAAGAAGGAAGGAAGAAGCTTTACAAATATGTGAGGCGCAATAACTGCATCCCAATTTGCATACTTAAATGAAGTATGAACTTGCGGGTGAAGGGAAAGAAACTCATCCTTTCAAGTGTGTAGCAAAAGAAATACTCCACTCTTGGGACATAATATTACACCATCACTCCCAAAATTTGAGTGATTTGAATTGCATATAAAATTTCCATGCATTTGGATTGCACAGGTTAAACATAAACTAACTCATTCTTTTTTTTTCACATTGCATTGATTATAATTGCATTTAAAAAGTCACCAGCAAATGATTTTTGTTCATTGGAAAATGATCAAATGCAAAATGATACTATGTTGCTTCTCGCATGTTTCGCAACACTTTCCAGTCACTTTGTCCAGTCACTGGACAAAGTGAAATGTCCAGTGAGTCGCACTAAAAGCATGTTCAGTTCAACTGAAACTGATGAACATGAATCTGGCAACATTTATTATGATGGTTGTTGTATGTTTTGCAGAGTTTAATGCTCTATCACGTTTGAAAAGAACGTAACTAAACCTGACCCTAAACCTAACCGATAGTGTAAATAAAAGCAAACGTGAGATAATAACACATGTGCTGTAGCAACCATGTCATGTTATCTTGCTTCTACAAGTCTCTGAGCTCTTTTATGGTGACTGGTGTTTGACGGACTCGTACCCGAGCGCTTCTCATCACAAGTGCAATGCTGCACCGGGTGCGCTACCGAGCAAGTTTACTACATCAGAAAAGACACACATGAGATGCAAACATCAAAATGTGTTAGTTTACAAATTATGCACTATGGTAAAAGTGTTATGAGCTCATAACATAGTATTGTGCACAAAAATCAGTCTTTATTAATCTGCCACTGTAATCATAATCTGTGTGAAAAGGAATAAAGGTTGTTGGTGTTTTACTGCCACTAGTGTTCATTTCAGCTGGGTACGTTTTTGGTAGAAAGTAACACATTTTTCCAATGAGCCTGGGATATATTAAACATGTCTTTATGTGCTCTATAGAAGAAGTCAAATGCATTTGAAACAGTGAATAAATGATGATAGAAATTTTATTTTTAAATTCATATGCAATATTAGTAAACTCAGAAATAGTGCATTATATGTGCACCCTCAGGCATTTTGCACTAATTCTATTCTTGCTTACTATTTCAGATAATATGCAAATTGGCACACAGCCAATAAAGTCATAGCTATACCATTTATTTTTACATGCATCTATAGACAGACCTCTTGCGGAGGCCAAAATACTGAACACTAACCGAGGAGAACTGCAGCAAAACCTCTTTAACAACTGGTTATGTCTGTGTGTTTCTATTCCCTTCACGGTTAAAGCTGAGGTCTAAGTGGTTTAAAAACTACATGCACACCACAGAGGTTACAACAATTAAACCTGTAAGTCTCAGATGAAATGTTCAATATAATACGAGGGCGACAGGAAGGTCTGTAATGTCACCTCCAGCTCACACATACACGCTCTCGCTGAACACATGCACAAACAGCTCACATTTGTGTCACGATCTCAGAGAAACTGTGAGTTTGAGACACTTCAGGTGCGAGTGTTGCTAAACGCTGGGAACTCCTTGAGTCGAGCAGCCTGAGGCTGGCAAATGGGAGTGTCGACTGTGACAAAACTGGCAGAAACAGAAAGTCAGGTTTTTTGACTTCAAGTGACGCAATCCATGAGAAACCGTGTCATACGAGTGTGTGTCTAACACTCAGTGTGTGAAAAAAACAAAAAAAAAACAGTGAGGTCATTGTTAGAAGGAGAAAGAGGGGCGATTGGAGAGAGCAGCAGAAAGGAAGAAAGAAGATAGAGAGGCTTGTGATCGAATGAAACGGACTTTGTTTTGCCTTTCACCCACTTTTAATTTGTATTCTTGACGGGTTATCTGCTGATCAAGGTGTGGCTCCGTCAGCGACCAGACTACACACCTTAAAACCAGCTGCCAATGTGACTGGTTACTCATATACTCATAAAGTTACCAGACTGTTTCACAGCTCGTTAAACACATTCGTGAGCACAATGCCACAGATTTGTTTACACTTAGTCTTAAAGGCACAGGGATCGAATTATTATTCACTGTCATTGTCTACACACTCTTACGTCATTCCAAACCTGTATGACGTTCTTTCGTCCGTGAAACTCAAAATGAGACATTTTGAAAAATGTGCTGCTGCTCTTTTCAATGCAGTTACACTTAAGCCTGAACGGACACAAAAGCACCATAAAAGTGCAAATACAACAACTTTATACACTATCTATACACTATAAAAGTGGTAACTGGACGTTGTTACTTTAAAGAGCTATTTCTACATGATTCAACAACCCACATTAAGTAGTTTTAGTGGTATAAATTTATGTATTTAGGTTGATTCAGCAATATTAGATCATATTTTTGACTTGAATAAAACCAGTTAATTTAGATGTTACCATTTTTAGATGTTACTGATTATTAACTGAAATAAAAAATGAAATATTCATGTTAACATATTAAAATTTTAACTTATTTTATTTCAGCTAGTTGGCATGCCAACATTTCCCATTTATTGTTATAGTGGTTGCACTTTATTTTACAGTACGTGTACTTATGTGTACTTACAATGTACATACCTAAGAAAGTACTGGGTAATATAAGGTGACTGCATTGGTTAAGGTTAGGTTTAGGGGAAGGTTCAGGGTTAGTACCTTGTTATTACCCAGTTATTGTAATCACTATAATAAGCACACAGTATTTACATGTGGAACAGGACTGTAAAATAAAGTGCTACCGTTATAGTTATCATTCTTGGTGTTTAAATCAGATTTGAGAATGAATCATACATAACACTTTTGTGAACCGGTCAACTGGATCGACAAAAACAACCAGACTGGAAATGATTCAAACTGGCCTGACTACCTTCAAATGTGGTTTGATTGCTCAGATCACAATACTTTACAATAAATATAAAGCATTTGTGCCCTGTTTGCAGTTGCGTGATCAGATCACAAGTGCAAAGTTGTGAATACTAGTGTAAACGGCGAGTGGATGATTTGCATGTGTGTGATGTGTCAGTCGTCTGTGTTTGTGTGTGTGTGTGTGTGTGTGTGTGTGTGTGTGTGTGTGTGTGTGTGTGTGTGTGTGTGTAATGTGTCAGTCGTGTGTGTGTGTGTGTGTGTGTGTGTGTGTGCGTCTGTGTGTGTGTGTGAATATAGGCAAAAAGTGTCTGTGCTGTGTGAGAGCAAGACAGAGATAGAGTCTAAATCAATTAAGTAATTAAGTCTAATCAACTAAGACTAAATCCAAGCTGAAATGATGCAACGGATTATAAATGATTCCCATGATGACATATTAACAGTCAAGTCAAAGTGATTTGTGCACATTGTTTCAAAGCAGCTTTACAGAAAATCATGATGTTAAAACGTATAATATCTTGATATTTTCATGCCTTACAGTAGCATTTAGCAGATTAGAGCTGGACGATAATATAGTCACATTTTGTAATGTTATAAACAATCAAGCAGTTGAGATTCGCAATATACTGTAGCATATATCACTTTATCTGAGTGTACTGTATATATGAGGAAATATCTATATATATATATCCAGATCAAATGAAAACAGAAAATTTAATTCAAAATATTAACAAAACCTGATCAGCGACACTCACGCTCATGCATCTTTCTTGTCTTCCATCATTCAACACATGCCTGCTTACACATATACAGCGAAAGTGTGGAAAACAGAAGTGTTGACGACGTGGTCTACTTTTGCTCTAACCCTGTTCACCCTGAATCATCTCAAGCGTCTATCGTGTGTTATTCGTGCCACATTCATTGGTCTGTCTCGCCTTGTTATACGCCGTGTAAAGCACCTGCAGTCGTAATACAGTCAGGAAATCCCAGAACTCTCTTGTGAGAGTCACCATATTATTAGAGTCTTAATAGGACGGTGTGTATGTAAGCGTTTGTGTGTGTGATACTGTACCGAAACGCTGCAATGCAGAGAAATAGTTACAGTATGATACTGTATTCTGAAGGAATTCACATTTTGTTGCCCAAACTCAGCAAACACACACTTGAAAAGATGCTGTGCAGGTAAAAGACCTGAGAATACAGCTGAGTCACCCACTCTCTGTGACACACACACACACACACTCTCTCACACACACACACACACACACACACACACACACACACACACACACTCTCTCACACACACTCTCTCACACACACACTCACACCCCTGACAACACCCCTCAAACCCACCACAAACTCATGTTTAACACCTCATGTGTGACTCATGTGTGCTGTGTGTCACCTAACCAACACGGTGTGTGTGCATGGGTTAGTATACAGTGCAGAAGCACCATATTATTATCATCACATCATGTGGAAACACACACACGTCTGCTCCTGAAACAAGAGCTCAGAGACAATCAAAGCTCTATGTTGTTTCCCTGCGAGGCACACTGATGACATGTGACTGGAGCATCATACGCAATGCTGAATCACATTAATGACACTGTAGAAGTCCCCCAAATGAAGACACAAACATGTGGTCACCGCTAAAGATTCCTGTCACTGTGTAACTAATAAACAACATTCATTTGGCATGAAATTACTTTGGAGCAGCTTACACGCGTTTATCGCTATGGCTATTAAAGTGTACATAGCAATTAATAATATAATTAAAAATCAATGTTTCATAAATCAGATTAAAATATGAAACATATTAAAGAATAATGATTTATATTATATTATTATATATAATATATACTATATATATTATAAATTACCATATTATACATATCTTATTTTAATTTTAATAATATAAAATAACATTACTATCCTTATTTAAATAAATAATTATATTTCATAGAATTTTAATATGAAGTGAACTATAATATATATATATATACATATATGTATAACATACATAATGCTAATTATTATATTATTGTAATTTATGCTATATATTAATATATTCTAAATTACTATATTGTATATATCATTTTTATTTAAAAAAATAACATAATATACTTACATTAAAAATGTAAGTATAAATAGCAAATATAAATTCAAATGAAATATTTCATAAATCCAATTAAAAACATGAACTATATAAAAATATAATGCTATTTATTATATATTATAACTTAACTTGCTATTTCATGTATATTTTATTTTTATTTTAATAATACAATGACATTACAAAATGCTTAATTAAAAATGTAATCATAAATAAAAAATATTAATAAAAAATATAAATATACTATAAAATGTCATAAATCTAATTAAAATAAATATAATAAAATCATATCATATAACATACTTTATATAAATAAATTTTCTTTTGATAATTAAAATTGTAATAAGAAATAAGAAATATAAATTAAAATAATATATAAACATAAATATGTTATTAATAGGATGAAATAAGTATTTAAATATATTACAATTATTTTATTATTAAAATATCACATTTTACATGCATCTCATAGCATGTGTAGCCTGAAGTGTCACGCGTGCTTTGGGCCTTTCGCAGCTGATGCGAGAGCGCGAGCGGCGCGATGCAGCACGGACAGGTGTCCAGGTGAGATGCTTTTACCTGCAGCGCCGCAGTCCGCGCACGTGTCGTTACCGGCTTGCTGCCGGAGATCGCGCAGGAGGCAGCTGTCCCGCTCGGCCTCTCTCGCCATGACTCGCCGGAGGCACGGATCGATTCGTCTCCGCGGTCGGCTGATCTATCGCGAGCAGGTTGATGAACGGAGCAGCGACGAACACGTTCAGATGACCGCAGGCGCGTGTAGCTATGAAGCCCGAGGCTGTGAGTCCACTTAGTGATGGGATAGCAATGGGTAAAAATATAGTCTTTGTCTTCGCGCTCAAGGTTCTGGCGGTGGAGAGAGAGAGAGATCCTTTTCTTTCACTCTAGAGAATTTATCAGCGTCTTATCGCCTCCCTCCCTTTATTCTGCCCACAAACCGGCTGGAGATACAGAGACCCCTAGCGGCGAGTTTCGGAATCACTCGAGTCAGAACGCTTAATTACACGCTGAAGAACGTCTGCTTGTCAAACATGTGGTCTGTTTTTTTTTTCTTTCATATTTTTCAACATATTTGATACTTTCAATTCATTTTCCCATCGGGATTTTAAAAACGTCTTCGTTTGGATGTTATAAGCCATGAACCAAGGGGCGCAAATCTGGTCTGACAGGTGGAGGGGAAATAGTCCGTTTTAGTACCATTTTAATATGCAATGGATTATCAAAATGAGAACAACACAAAGAACATCATATTTTCAGGAAATTGTTATTATTAACATAATTTAAGGAAAAAAAGTTATTGTTTTCATTGTTTTTGACTCATGTAACATTGCAATTTAATAAATGACAGGGGCCTGCGACCAAATGGTTGCATTTTGCGATCATTTTTTTCTGCCAGTGCGACAAATGTTTGCGAGCGCACGCACTGATGGTGCATTTTACTTTTGCAAATCGCTGCCATTTCTGTTGCATATGAGAAACATCAAAAGCATGACGAAACAGAAAAACAGATGTGAAAAAAACACATGTTTGAGTTATTTCACAATAAACAAATTGAAATTGTAGCCTGCATAGTTTGTGCAATTACATTTATTTAAATTGAACGTTACATTTCCTATTGATCACGTTCTATTCTGTAATGTTAATATGAATCATACACTGTCAGAATAAAAAGGTTGCATTTTATGCGTGCAACAGTCTGTCACTGGCAGTCCCTTATGGCAGAAATAGTCGAATGTTATTACATTATTAATTTCAGGGATTGTACAACCTTCTGAAAGAGACATTCAAGCACTTTGCAATGGCTTTCAAGCTTTTCACAAAACTATATACAGCACTTTAAAGCTCTAAAAATGATCCAATTTATTTAATGGGATCCCATTTTTAATGAGAGGACCAACATATACTTTGTGGTAAACAAACACTTCTGTAAAATAAAAAATAAAAATACTTCAAATTATCACTATAACCAGTAGATGGCAGCAGAGGAGCACTTATTGGTTTATTAGTCATTCATCTCTACTTTTTGCTTTATATTTTGAAATTATAAAATCTCTATTATAAAATATCTAATAATCAAGAAATAAAATTTTGTCAAATTTTGCACTTTTTGTGTATGAAGTAAGAAAAGTCACAAAGTGCCTTGAAAAACATTTTTTCTTCAATTTGCAACTGAATCACACAATTAACAATATTCTCAATATTATTATATTATTATGACGGTATTGTTAAAATGTGTTGGAATGTTCAAAAAGTACTCATACACACAATGAAATCATGAGTTTTATGTCAAAAACCAACAAACAACAAATAAAATTAGCAGCGCTATGCACTTTTTGTTTGCATAAACATTAAAATATTAATATTAAAAATTATGGCCAAACAAAAAAATCTAGGTTGGGTGACTTACAACATAACATGTTATCTACTAACAAGTACTGCATGCACAAATAAAGTTTTATGAAATGATAAACCTCACATTTAACTCATTTTTAAGAAAATGATCAAAATCATAAATTCTAGGCATTTTATCTGCTCCATAAACAATTTCACATAGACTGCCTTATTAGCCAAAGTGTTGAGATTTTTAGAATACACATTAGATTGTTTTCAATATACCAATTAAGATTTACAACAAAAATTGATCCGATTTTTGCATTGGTCTGAACAAAAAGGCAGACAAAACTGGATAAAACTTGATGGCTTTTATGAAGGAAAGAACGATAAAGTTGTTAATCGATTGTATATGCCTCTGTTGAATATTATTTAGTTTAACATCGGAATTTCTGATCAAAAACTACATTACCCATGAGTCTGTGAAAAATTTCCACCAATCAGGGAAAAGAACCGCATACTTCCATGAAGCATTGCAAGTGACAATGAATAAATACAAATGTATTGACTTAAAGATGATGATTATGTATTTATAAAAATATTTTAGGTTTGTTTATTTATTTAAGCAGTTTGAGAGATTGATGGGAGTGGGCCGTTCTTACAGAGCGATTTGCCTGTTTCTATGATGTGATTGGTGGAGATTTTGCAGGCTCATGGGTAATGTAGTTTTTCACCAGTAAATCCGCTGTTTAAAAATTATATTTGAAAATTTGAATTTGAAAAAAAAAACAGGTCTAACTTTAAAGGTTTATAAATTATTGATAAAAATAAATTCCTGCATGGAGAAAATGAATGGGACTTTTTCTTGTTTTGCAGACCTAGCGTGTTCATATTTGATAGCAACAAATATAAATAAATATGTCAGGTAAAGATATGGGATTGATTCTCACCTGCTGCCATTTCTGACTGTAGGCTGAGCACAGAAAATCACCTGACAAATGACCAAAGAACATCCATAAACACTCAAAAGTCAGAAATGCTCAAACAAATTCGTCCATTATGATGGACGTTTGAATTTAATAATTTAAAATTAAAAAACATTTTGCACAATAAACCATAAAATATATAATTGTTTTATAGGTTTTTTTTTGTCTGATTTCATTCGCAATAAACTATTAAATATATTTAATATATAATTAAATATATAATATAATAAATATATTAAATATATATTAAATATATAATTGATTTACAGTTTTTGTCCAATTTGATGCACAATAAACCATAAAATATATTAAATATATAATTGATTTATAGTTTTTTTTGTCTGATTTCATTCGCAATAAACTATTAAATATATAATTGATTTATAGTTTTTTTGTCTGATTTCATTTGCAATAAACTTTTAAATATATAATTGATTTACAGTTTTTGTCTAATTTTTTTTTGCACAATAAACCATAAAATATATAATTGATTTATAGTTTTTTTGTCGAATTTGTTGCACAATAAACCATAAAATATATAAATCATTTAGTTTTTGTCCAGTTTGACACAATACACTATAAAATATTTAATTTCTGCAAAACTATTAACATATTGTTGCCACCACATAAAACTTTTGTGTGTATCCAGTAATTTCAGGAAACTAGTCGATGATTCTATGAAACAAAACCTCTGGACTGTATAAATGAGGCTTTTCGATTGTCACTCAAAATCAAATTCACATTGAAGTATATTCATGGCTTTGATTCAAGCTTTAGCTTTTGAAGTTTGCAGCGCTGATGGTCAGAGCTCTCGATAAGCTTGCATTGTATTCATGCATCAGACTGAATGAGTTTGTGCATGAATCAGCATGAGTTTGTGGATGGACCTGTCTGTCTGTCTGGATGACGAAGAGGAGTTTCCTCCGGTTAGCTTTCAGAACAGCTGAAGAGTCTCCAAACACCTTTCACTTTAGTCAGGCTTCACTGCCGTCGGATGGCATCTTTGAGGGACGCGGATCGCTGCGTGAGCTGAGGGGCGTTGTTAGGCACGAAGCGGAGTGACTAAAACCCCCTTAGCTGTTATAAAATCACTGTAAACCACGGCTTCACGGGGCTTATTTACGGGGGTTATTCCATATACGTAGCAAGGTTTCACAGAATAAAACAGAGCAAATAAAGTGTAATGATATTAATAAAAACAGTATTCTTCCACCAAACAATGTAGCTCCTCAGAAACAGTTGTGGTTGCAACAAAGTGGTTGCCGAGCAACACACAGAAGTAAACGAAGGTGTATGTTACTTTGTAGAGTCATTTACAACAGCTTTGAACGCGGCTCAGCCAATCAGAATCAAGCACCGGAACTATCAGTTTTATAAATAACGGGCTGGATGTAGATTGAGGGATTCAGGGTCACCAGCTCAGGCGAACCTTGAACTAGAGCAACTCATAGATGTGCGTTTAATTCATTTGCCAATTCTAACTACGACTGTGAACTCATATTTTGGCTATGTGGCTAACATGCTTGCTATATTAATATGAAGAACAACTATTGTGAACAAGATGACTGAACTGATTTTTTAGCCCAATGAGTGAAAACAAGTCAAAACAAGCTCAGATTTTGAAATTCATTGTTTGCAATTTGTGTAAATAAGCAGTTTATAAGTACAGTATGAGCAGCAGACCTTTACAATAAAAGCTGTACCTCCATGTCGATACATTTTAGTGTTGACCAGATTAAATCTATTCGTTTTTAGGATTTAAATGTGCATAGGAAAACTACATGCATTAATGTGTCCTTTACACTGTTGCTGATTTGAATATGGGACCGTAACCTAATAAAATAAAGTTGCCGAAATGAAAACTAACTGTTTGCATGTTTGTGCTTTGGATGATGTGCTGAAAATATAGAAACTGAACATTTAAACACATGATTCACACAAGTTATTTGAATTATTTATAATAAAGAGACCATCAATTGAAGCGAGACTATAGTAAACAGGTAAAACCATGTCTGCTTAGTTATGATTTCTGTAAAACCATTTTGTTGTGAAATCACTTCTTTTCACAAGAGCAACTAGATGAATGATTTTCCATGACCGCAAACATAGTAAGCTCCCTACATAGACAGTATCTTCACACACTCTCTAGAGCTGCATCCCAAATGACGCACTATACACTATGTACTTATACACTATGCACTTAAGCACTATCTACTTATACACTATGCACTTATGCACAATCTACTTATACACTATGCACCTGTACACAATGCACTTATACACTATGTACTTATACACTCCACCTATACACTATGCACTTAAGCACTATCTACTTATACACTATGCACCTGTACACAATGCACTTATGCACTATCTACTTATACACTATGCACTTATTCAATATGCTCTTATACACTATGCAATTATGCACTATGGTCTTATGCACTATGCACTATGCTCTTATACACTTATGCACTATGCTCTTATACACTATGCACTTATGCACTATGGTCTTATACTGTATAAGACCATAGTGCATAGTGTATAAGTTATACACAATGCACTTATGCACTATGATGCTCTTATACACTACGCACTTATGCACTATGCTCTTACACACTATGCACTTATGCATTATGCTCTTATACACTACGCACTTATGCACTATGCTCTTATACACTATGCACTATGCTCTTATACACTATGCACTTATGCACTATGCTCTTATACACTATGCACTATGGTCTTATACACTATGCACTTATGCACTATGCTCTTATACACTATGCACTATGGTCTTATGCTCTTATCTATACACAATGTACTTATACACTATGTACTTATACACTGCACCTATACACAATACACTTATGCACTATGCTCTTATACACTATGCACTTATGCACTATGCTCTTATACACTATGCACTTATGCACTATGGTCTTATACTGTATAAGACCATAGTGCATAGTGTATAAGTTATACACAATGCACTTATGCACTATGCTCTTATATACTATGCACTTATGCACTATGGTCTTATACACTATGCACTTATACACTGTGCACTTATACACTATGTACTCAGCCATGTAGTGTATGAATTATATAAGTTTATTTTGTCATTCATAACCTCCCCCTTAGCTACGTAATTAAAGCTGCAACAGTTGAGTGGATTTAGTGTCCAACATTCCACACTTTATTTTTTCGGTTATTTGAGTGCACTTTTTCTTTTTGGAATTTTCAGTGTGAACGCACAACTCGCACTATTAATACTACAAAGCATCATAGTAGACAGTATCTTCACACACTCTCTAGAGCTGCATCCCAAATGACGCACTATACACTATGTACTTACACACTATGCACTTATGCACAATCTACTTATACACTATGCACTATCTACTTATACACTATGCACTTATGCACAATCTACTTATAAACTATGCACTTAAGCACTATCTACTTATACACTATGCACTTATGCACAATCTACTTATAAACTATGCACACTATCTACTTATACACTATGCACTTATGCACAATCTACTTATAAACTATGCACTTAAGCACTATCTACTTATACACTATGCACCTATACACAATGTACTTATACACTGCACCTATACACAATGCACTCATAGAATAGTGCATAAGTACGCGATTTGGGACGCGCCCCCAGGCGTCACAGCGCTGGATTTGTGACGCAGCCGGCGCGTCGCGGCCGCAGTGCATGCTAGGATATGGCGAGCGCACTCAGCTCCTCCCCACGTGTTTGAGCGACTGCAGCGCTGCGAGCAGCATCATCTCATGCAGACTCTCACAGACAGACTCAGAGATCCTCACACCGAGCAGCGGGAGAACATCACGGCAACAGCGCTGAGCTTGGAGCGCGAGCGTCAGATCAGATCTCCGCTGCAGTGATTTAGTGGACCGGCGAGGCCTCGGTGAGTGTGTGTCAGTTGTGTTCACAACATGCTGGCGGTCACAATGTTGCACCAAAAGTTTCATACGTATAAAAACATGTCTATAATCGCATACGGATCGCTAATGAAATGAGTTTGCAAGCTGCTAACTCATCTTAGCATGCTGTTCCGTTTGCGGACTCCGGCAGAGTCCCTTCATCTGTGCTTCAGTTCAACATCTTTACTTTTACTAGTGTTTCATTGTGATCGTGTGTGTTATAAAGTTGCTAGCTGATCGTGTTGCATCAGTCACTAAACATGAGTCGCCTGGTAAATATCAGGACAATTAGTGATTGATTGACAGTTACAAATCATAAGGGTCAATTTTTCGAAATTGAGATTAATACATCATCTGAAAGCTGAATAAATAATCTTTCCATTGATGTATGGTTTGTTAGGATAGAACAATATTTGGCTGAGATACAACTATTTGAAAATCTGGAATCTGAGGGTGCAAAAAAATCTAAATATTGAGAAAATCATCTTTAAAGTTGTCCAAATGAAGTTCTTAGCAATGCATATTACTAATCAAAAATGAAGTTTTGATATATTTACGGTAGGAAATTTACAAAATATCTTCATGGAACATGATCTTTACTTAATATCCTAATGATTTTTGGCATAAAAGAAAAATGTATAATTTTGACCCATACAATGTATTGTTGGCTATTGCTACAAATATACCCCAGCGACTTAACACTGCTTTTGTGCTGCAGGGTCACATACATATATATATGTGTGTGTGTGTGTGTGTTTGCAGGTTTGAAATCCACTAGCGGCGGTTCCTCCGGTCTTCATTATGGCCAGCGGAGATGATGACGATCCAATTATACAAGAGGTAGACGTGAACATGCTGGACTTGTATTGTGTTGTTTCTAGCATCTGTATCGTTCATGCTCTCTCTATTGATAGATTGACGTGTATCTGGCCAGAAGTCTTGTGGAAAAGCTGTATTTGTTCCAGGTAAGAGTGACAGATAATATTCATGCAGGAGAAGGTTAGAGTTGTTATTTTTGAAATGCTGTTTAGTGACAGCCAATGAGATGTTCAAAGTTCAGGGTCAGTAAGATTTTTAAGTCTCTTCTGCTCAGCAAGGCTGCATTTATTTGATCAAAAATACAGTCAGTCGTGCTGCACAATATTTCTGTGATGTATTTTATTTTTCAGGATTCACAGATGAACAGAAAGTTCAAAACAACAGCATTTATTTGAATCTTTTGAAACATCATAAATGTCTTTACTGGCATTTTGATCAATTTAATGCAGCCTTAATCTTTAAATATCAGCCTGTCTGTCACTAGTTGCATAACTGTAGTCCCTGTTGTTCATGTTTTTAACCTCTTCTTCTCCAGTACCCAGTGCGTCCTGCTTCTATGAGCTATGATAATGCGGCGCATTTGGCAGCCAGAATTAAACCCAAGCAGCAGAAAGTAAGCAGGCTTTCACTGCTCGTTTCTGACGTTTCTCCTATCAGACCGCACAGAGGTCACGTTTCGTTCCTGTCTACTTCCAGGTTGAGCTCGAGGTGGCCATGGACACCATGAGTCCGAACTACTGCCGCAGTAAAGGCGAGCAGATCGCGCTCAATGTGGACGGCACGTCTTCGGAGGACCCCAGCGTCTACTCGATGTGAGGAACATCAGCCTTTCTGCTGCTTACAGCCGGACTTTGCTGTTCGTAGTTTTAATCCTTTCCTTCTGCTTAAAGGAAAATGATGGACAAGCAAACGTTCTCCTCGATCCAGGCGACCACGAACACGTCCCGCTTCGCTGCGGCTGTGTTTCACAAAGGTTGGCTTTCGCAGGATCTCAATTAGCATGTGTTTGGCTGGGCGGTATATCGAGTTTGTACGATATATCGATGTTTTCTTTATAAGCGATTCGATATGAGGCGATACCGTTTACAGTAGTTTGATACGAGCGCATCGGGACACAGACTGAGTTGCTGCGGAGAAAGTGCATGATCCAGTTTGTTCTAAACATGTGACAAGCTTCATATTAAGGGCCTTTAAAAACTGGTAAGACTTAGTTTATAGTTTCGTTTCGCATATTAGTTTATTAGTCATATGCTCTGACAGAAAGGCTACTCGCGCTGTTTAATGTGTTTGAGAGATGTGCTGTCTTCCTGAATGCAGAACTTACATTTCACAGGTATATTCTCCGTCTGTAAATGTTAGAAATATTTCCATCTGTCAGGAGTGCATGAGCCTATTCTCCGCTAAACTTCACAGACTTCAGTGAAACAGACAGAGCTCGATTAAATAGGAGCGCAATAATTCTGACTAAAATATACATTTCGTTGAAATATTTGAAGAGTTCATTTGCAAAAACCGATAAACGCCACTTTAAAAAAATAAAAAAAGAGCTGATTGTCGTGCATTATTCTCCACATACAGCGCGATCTGAACCCTAAACACGTTTCGTCAAAAAAGCCGGTTTTGTCCACTTTCAAGGCATCGAGTTCACGTTTTACTGCAGAAAATAATAATAATAATAATTGTGTTATCGGTTTTTGCAAATGAACTCTTCATTTGTAGTTGGACAATAAATGTGACATGTAGAATTTTAAACCTACAAGCAAGTGTATTTTTATGATAGCACTGACTAAAATGACTATAAAGGAATAAACTAAATAGCTTTACTCAACTCATT
>NW_015632479.1:99631-104322 GCF_001515625.1 Sinocyclocheilus rhinocerous
ACAACTCTGTGCTTTTGTTCTCATTTATTTTCATTTTTAGTTTAGTGAATTTAACTTCCGCTGTAAAAGCCTTATTTTTGTTTTTAGATTGCAATGTTACAATGTTAGAATGAAATGTGATTTTAACCCTTTTTTGCACATGATATAAAGGCTTACATGGTTACATTCACTTTATTTGTTTTCATAGCCTTTAATATGTATTGTTTTGTTGGACAACATTGGGTGGGAAGTGAAATATATATATATATATTAAATACAGATTTTTTAAATACAAAAACGAAAATACAGAGATATATACTGAATATCGCAAATCGGCCAAAAAATACCGAGATATGAATTTTTGCCCATATCGCCCTAATGTGCTGTGCTGTGATGTTTTGGTGGCAGGAGAGCTTCATCTCACTCCACTGCAGGGAATCCTCCAGATGAGACCCAGCTTCAGCTACCTGGATAAAGCTGATACTAAACATAGAGAACGAGAGGCAGCCAACGAAGGTACGGGGGGTTTTGGGGTCACTTGTGGGGGTTTTTTTCTTCTAAATTTGCTCTTATAGGGCAAATGAAGATTGCACTTATTTTTCTTTTTAAAATCAAATTATCACAAATATTAATAAGAGTGTCTATGATGAACTTATGCCGAGTTCTTAGAAAACATATTCATTTTGCTTTTTAAATTCAAATACAGATTTTATTTGTCACACACACAATTATGCATAGTACAGTGTGCAGTGAAATGCTTTTTTTTAAACTCTCTGCACATACAATAAAATAATAAACAAGTAAACAAGAATAACAAAGTAATAAAATCTATTAAAACAAAATCAACATATATTAACAATTTAATTTTACAAGGGGATGTAGAGATATTAGACGCACGTTATTGCATACGTGTAAAATGAAAAGTATATGATTTTGAAAAAATGTAACAATTTTCCAGAAAGGTTTTAATTTAATAACTAAAAATGACTGAGAAATTAAAAAGTACGTACATATTTGAGCATACACATTGTTATTTTCAAAAGAAATTTAAATGCATTTTTGTATGTCAAGGTCAAATACATATATATATATATATAGATGTTTCATCTTTGATAAAATGTCATTGCCAAGTGCTTTGTCATAATTGTTGTCAACGACTAACGAGTGCGTGGGTTTGCAGCTGGAGACTCTTCTCAGGACGAAGCAGAAGAAGATGTTAAACAGATCACTGTAAGACTTCATGCAGTTGTTTTCTTTGTTTTTGGCAAGTAGAGAATAAAATGCCTGGTCCTGCTCATCGCTCTTATTGTTGACTTGTCCTTTAACCAGGTGAGGTTTTCCCGGCCCGAGTCCGAACAGGCCCGTCAGCGCCGCATCCAGTCCTATGAGTTCCTGCAGAAGAAACAGGCTGAAGAGCCCTGGGTTCACCTGCATTACCACGGTATAAAGGTGCGTGTGATCATGTGACCCGCTGCAGCACGCTTCACTGACACTGTAAATCAGATCAAACAAACACATGACATTTGTATCATTTTTATACATTTGTTACACTTACAAAGACTTTGGCTTTGATCTTGAAATCAGTAAACATGCCGTCTCAACCTTTAAAAGTGAAGAATGCAAGACGTTGATTTTAGTATTATAACTTGTAGTGCAAAGTAGGGCTGTATAACCATATAGTTATATTTTTACCATGGTATTGAGGTGCTATATGTGTGGTTTTAACTGTGTTTATCATGATTTAAATGTATGCTACTATGGGAGACCAATGCTTAATTTAAAAAATAAATAAATACTTGGTCAGAATAAATGTAACCATATAAAACTGAGGTTGCTACAATTTTTTACAGATGTTACTGATTTTGATTATGAACAAAAATGTACCTCTGCATCCTATCTCAAGCTACTATCAAATGTGCATTTCTAAGAGACAAAAAGTGATATTATTATTATTAATATTATCAGGCAACCCAAGCCTGCTTCTTGATTTGAAACAGTATCACTCATTAGAACGTGCTGAAACTAAGAAATTAATTTTTCTATTTAGATATTTATTTTGTTAAGGAAAATTAACGGTCTGGTTTCTACAGCTTTCACTTAGGAGCAAAAATCTGGCTTTAAACTTGAAAGAAATAAAGATTTGACATTTATTGTGATAATTATCGATATCGACTGATATGAAAAAAAAAATTATCGTGATAATTTTTTTAGGCCATATCGCCCAGCCCTAGTGCAAAGTAAAAATTGTATTATATTATGAAATATTTTATTTTATTTTACAGTACAATTGTAATTTATAACAGTAATGTATTTCTGTATTTATTTATTTTTTTAAACTGTGAATGTTTGGAACAAGGAAGTGAAATGTTTATCTCATTATTGAAATATTAGCATAAAATCTCTGGGACTTCCAAGTAATGTTTGGTTTTCAATATTTGATCATATCAAATCTATTTAATTTAATTTAATTTAATTATAGTCTTAATTTGTCAATGGTAATGTATTTCTGTGTTAATTTCCAGTGTATTTCTGTCTTAAATTACAGTTAAACCTAATAATAATAGTTATTATTATATGATTATAATTAGGGTTGCAAAAAGGTGGAAAATTTCCAGTAAATTTCGGAAACATTCCAGGATTTTTTTGGAATATTCCAGGGATTTTTGGAAAGTTTCCGGAAATTTTCCACCCCTTTGCAACCCTAATTCTAATAATAATAATAATAACAATAATTATGACCGGATTTAAAAAAAAAGTGAACATTTGGAACACGAAAGTGAATTTTTTCTCATCACAGTGTAATCGCAGAACTATAGAATTTTTGCTCAAGTTTCTCAGCCCTATTTAAAAATCATTTAAAAAAAATTAAAATAAAATAAATTGTTTACTTGCATGTCATGTGAATGTTAACCGACATCAAAGAACTGCAAACGCATCAAATTAAACATGGAACTGGAAATGTGTTCAATTTAAATGTTAAATTATTGCAATATTAACTTTAAAATCTCATCTAATTATTATAATTTTTTTTTTTTATTTGTCATTAGTAATGTATTTCTGTCTTAATTTTCAGTGTATTTCTGTCTTAAATTACAGTTAAACCTAATAATAATGTTATTATTATATGATTAATATTAATAATAATAATAATAATAATAAATTATAATAAACTGTCTGGATTTTTAAAAAAGGGAACGTTTTGGAACACGAATGTGAAATTTTAATCTCATCACAGTTCAAATCTCAATGTAATCGCAGAACTATAGAATTTTTGCTCAAGATTTTTTAAAAATCATTCAATCAAAATAAAATTAATTGTTCACTTGCATGTCATGCGAACGTTAACCGACATCAAAGAACTGCAAACGCATCGAATTAAATGTGGAACTGCAAATGTGTTAAATGTTAAATTATTGTAATATTAACTTAAAAATCTCATCTAATATGTTTTAGCTGACAAAAAAGTTGGGAAATCATTCAATATATATTATATTCCTTATGCATTCTCATTTATTGTGATTCTATCTTTAGGACGGACGTTCTGAGCACGAGCGCCAGTATCTTTACTGTCAGGCCATGGATGCCACAGAGAACACAGAGCTGGTGAAAACACCGCGGTTAGTGTCTGCTGGCATTTACCCTCGAGCACTGGAGCATCCGTCTGTCAAATACCTGTGTGTTCACCTGATGTGTTTGTTCTCTCCTCAGTGAATATCTGGCCATGCTTATGCCTCCACTGGCTGAAGAGAAAGTGTAAGTAGAAGAACATACAGGTGGTGGTATTTTCCCCATGTTCCCCATTTTATGCCATCTCGTCCTCTAGCATCAAGCCCATGGGTCCCAGTAACGTGCTCTCAATGGCCCAGCTCCGCACGCTGCCTCTGGGTGAGCAAGTCAGGACGCTGATGAAGAACGGTGAGCTTGGGTTACGTCTTTGTTCATCTCTGCAGGTCTTAAAGTCTTAATTCACTCTTCCACAAATCAAGGCCTTAAATCAGAAGTCATTAAATGTTGAATGCACTGCAAAGCATGAATATCTTCCTCAGTGTTTTTGTTTTCCAGTGCAAATATCTGAACGTCAAAACATTAAATCAAGATAGGTTTACTGAAAATTTTAAATGTCTTGGAAAAACTGAACAAAATGAGTTTGAATTACGTTGATTCTTCTAAAGCCCATTGGCGGATATTTGTTCTTAACTAACTTAATTTCTGATCAGCTTCTTAGAAAACAAGACTTTATATCTCAAGTAAATGCATCTTAAAGGGGACATATCGTGAAAATCTGACTTTTTCTGCATTTAAGTGCAGTGTTTCCCCTAGGTTTACGGCTTTGGGGGGGGCTCCGTTTTTTTTTCTGGACTCCTTTTTAATGGTTAAATTACATTTTATTAATCAAAAAGCATGTCAAATTAATTAAAATCATGAAACTTAAACAATTTAACATCAATTTATTAAAAGTTTAACAAATATTACATGTTTAGGGCCCTATGAAATGTTTTATTTTTCCAACCTTATGTTTTATTGTAACCAAATTCTGTTTTAGCATGTCTAATTATTTGAAAGCATAAAACAAGTTTAATTTATTCTTACAATAGCCTTATGATTTTTTGCTCAGAAATTCTGTTATTGTATATTTACATTTTGTTTTAAGGCATAAAACATTCATTTAATCTATCTTTTAAGTAATGAAAATTAAACAAATGTTATTTTTT
>NW_015632479.1:105290-130769 GCF_001515625.1 Sinocyclocheilus rhinocerous
GCCGCCCCCCTAAAATAATGGCAGGGGAAACACTGAAGTGCTATAATTGGGTCCCTGGTGCATCTACAAAACCAGACAACGTGAAAAAGGACAACCCAGTAACTTTTTTTGCAAGCATGTGAAAAAACGAGCCGCTCAGATTTCGCTCCCCTAGTGACGTAAGAAGGGGATCTTATTATAATATCACCGCCCCTTAATCTGCATGTTTTGGTGCTGCTGTTACTTAAAATACAGATCTACTATAAACATGCGATTTCTGTCCCAGCTGTGTACCTTCACAGACATAACTGACTGTGTTTGTGTAACCTATGTGTGTTTTAAACAAACTTTTGTGTATTTGACAGTTTAAGCGCAATAAGACATGAAAGAGAACTTACTTTAGTACTGCTTTCTGTGAACCCTAGTTTAAACTGATATGGCTTTAAAACGCATGATTTCAGCATGATAGACATGGTTATCAAACCTAAACAGATGTTTTTTGTATTTGAGGTACTAGGCTCCGCCTTATTCTGGAAAAGGGGGCGGGGAGCAGCAGCTAATTTGCATTTAAAGATACAGGCACGAAAACAGCGTGTTTCCGCTTCCACTCAAAATAGGCATTTTCAAAATGATATAATAAATGATCTGTGGAGTATTATTATAATTCATCCTCAGATATTTTTTATTTTTTTTGTCATGTGACTACAGCTTCCTCCAGAGGACGTGAAGGACTTCCTGGAGCAGATGTCGGTCCCTCGATTAAACCGAGGCTGGGAGTTCCTGCTGCCCACAGATCATGATTTCATCAGAAAGCATCCTGATGTGGCTCAAAGGCAGCAGATGCTTTGGCTGGGCATTCAGTCTAAGTATGACATAAAAACTTTGAGTTTGTTGCCTTTAAAGAGAAACATTTTATCATCATCTATTCATTCCACACCGTTCCAAATACATGTTTTCTTTATTCTATGAAACACAAAAGCACTTTGTTAACCTGATAAGCACTGCTGCACTTTATACAGGATTATAATAACATGAGACTGAGTGTATATGGGGAAATTTTCATTTTGTTTTGGTGAACTAATGCTTTAGCTGAATAAGGTGAATAATTAAAGATATCGTACATAGTTCTTAATAGGAAGTGAGAATCTCCTAGTGTTTCTAAATGAGCACTATATTACAGGTTGGAAAAAGTGTTTAACTTCTCCAAAGATGACTTTGTGGCTAAAAAGGATGCTCGGATGGGTATGTTCTGACTTATTTATGTACTATATATATATATATGTAACTATACACACTACTGTTCAGAAGTTTGGGGTAAGTAAGATTTTAAAATGTTTTTGGAAGAAGTCTCTTCTGCTCAGCAAGGCTGCATTTATTTGATCAAAAATGCTGTGGGATGCCCTTTAAGACTCTTTAGACATTTGCACTGGAAAACAAGACAGAGGAAGAACATCTCTTTTTTGCGATGTTATCAGAAGGTAAATTCATTGTGTTCCCGCTAGACATTTACATTCAGAGAATGCATCGAGGGATTGTTTTGCCTGCAGAAACCCTGTGTATAAATGTTTTCCTTTGCTCGTAGTCAAGGTGATGCCGTTTGCCAATCTGATGGGGCTGCTGGCCTCGGGAACGGACTCCATCGCAGTACTGCGCTGCATCCAGCAGGTGGCGCTGCTCGTCCAGGGAAACTGGGTCGTGAAGAGGTGCGCTGTTTGTTTCCTTCCTACATTAAGTCGATGTGTGATGTTTGAGTAGATGCTGAAGTTCTGTGGTTTGTGTCTTTGGCAGTGATGTGCTGTATCCCAAAAACACCTGTAGCTCACACAGCGGCGTTCCTGCCGAAGTGCTCTGTCGTGGTCGAGACTTTGTGGTGAGCTTCATTTATATTTCTCCTTTATTTTGATTTTCGCCACATGATTGTATCATACAATTACAGATATTGCTGTCATTAGCTATATGTGACCCTGGAGCACAAAACCAGTCATAAGGGTCCATTTGTCTAAATTGAGATTTATACACCATCTGAAAGCTGAATAAATAAGCTTTAAGCTTGATGTATGGTTTGTTAGGATAGGACAATATTCGGCTGAGATACAACTATTTGAAAATCTGGAATCTGAGGGTGCAAAAAAAAAAAATCTAAATATTGAGAAAATCATCTTTAAAGTTGTCCAAATGAAGTTCTTAGCAATGCACACTACTGTTCAGAAGTTTGGGGTAAGTAAGATTTTAAAATGTTTTTGGAAGAAGTCTCTTCTGCTCAGCAAGGCTGCATTTATTTGATCAAAAATGCTGTAAAAATGTGAAATATTATTACAATTTAAAACAGCTGTTTTCAATGTGAATGTCTGTTAAACTGTAATTTATTCCTGTGATCAAAGCTGTATTTTCAGCATCATTACTCCAGTCTTCAGTGTCACATGATCTTCAGAAATCATTCTAATATGCTGATTATTAGAAACATTTCTGATTATTATCAATGTTGAAAACAGTTGTGCTGCTGAATAAATACAAAAAAAGCACAATATTACTATTTTTACTGTATTTTTGATCAAATAAATGCAGCCGTGTCTGTCGTGGTCGAGACTTTGTGGTGAGCTTCATTTATATTTCTCCTTTATTTTGATTTTCGCCACATGATTGTATCATACAATTACAGATATTGCTGTCATTAGCTATATGTGACCCTGGAGCACAAAACCAGTCATAAGGGTCCATTTGTCTAAATTGAGCTTTATACACCATCTGAAAGCTGAATAAATAAGCTTTAAGCTTGATGTATGGTTTGTTATGATAGGACAATATTCGGCTGAGATACAACTATTTGAAAATCTGGAATCTGAGGGTGCAAAAAAAAAAAATCTAAATATTGAGAAAATCATCTTTAAAGTTGTTCAAATGAAGTTCTTAGCAATGCATATTACTAAACAGGTTGGATATATAGTACATCTACTTTACCCATACAGTACTCTCATGTAGAGCAATATATACTATATAGCATATCTCAACTGTGCAATTGTTTGTATTGTTGCAAAAAGGTAAACTCTATTTTCGCAAATCTATGTATAAATTTGGATGTATATCTTTATAGCTCTATTTGCATACATACAGTACTCTCATGTAAAGCAATATATTCTAAATGTCAGCTGCTTGTTTTGTTTTTTTGTTGCAAAATTTAATTATTAATGCCGAGCTTTTTATGGAAATTTGGATGTACAGTGCCGTTCAAAAGTTTGGGATCAGAATAATTTTTTTATGTTTTTAAAGAAGTTTCTTCTGCTCATCAAGGCTGCATTTATTTGATCAGAAATACATAAAAATTGTGAAATATTATTACAATTTAAAACAGCTGTTTTCAATGTGAATGTCTGTTAAACTGTAATTTATTCCTGTGATCAAAGCTGTATTTTCAGCATCATTACTCCAGTCTTCAGTGTCACATGATCTTCAGAAATCATTCTAATATGCTGATTATTAGAAACATTTCTGATTATTATCAATGTTGAAAACAGTTAATGTTTTTGTGGAAACTGTGCTACGTTTTATTTTTCAAGATTCACAGATGAATAGAAAGTTCAAAAGAACAGCACTTTTGTAACATTAAAAATGTCTTTACTGATTTAATGCATCTCTGCAGGATGAGAATATTAGTTTCTTTCCCAAACTTTTGAACAGTGTTCGTTCTGTGTGTTCACGTCGTGTTGTGTTTGCTGCAGCGCCCGCTCACGTCAGCGGAGATCAGCGTCTGAAAGCGGCGAGGGAGAGCGCTAGAGAAAGCCACGCCCTCATGCAGAGGGAGCTGGACGCTCGGAGACCGAAGGTGTCTACAAACACGGGCTCGTCCGGTGAATCTAGCACCCCAGTGCAGGTCAAACAGGAGCCCATTAGTGACTCTGAAGAGCCCATGGACACAAACGGCTCGATCAACGGTTACCCCGACCCTACCTCTCCGCTCTCGGACCCTCATAACGGACACGGTCACGGTCACGCCTTCACCCCGGAGCTGCAGGAGTTCGTGCGGAGCACCTTCCGGAAGCATTATGTTTTGTGCCTGAGTGAAGTGAAGAGGCTGTTTAACCTGCATCTGGCCAGTTTACCCACGGGTCACTCGGTGTACGGTCACGTGACGGACCGCATGCTCCAGGACACCATCCTCCAGAGCCAGTGCAAACAGATCCTGGTGCCTGTAAGTACTGTGACGGATCATGCGGATGCTGGGCGATTTTAATGCACCGCATTGTTTTGTTTTAAACTGATTCAACATATGCATCTGTGGGGCCCTGTGACTTCATAAAAACGGAATTTACTCTATAACACGGAATGTCACGGAATTTTGTTTGGATTAGGGCTGTCGAAATCGCTGAAACTAAATTAGAATTTTGTACTTAAATATGATCAAAATTTGAATTATAGTAGAATTTAAAATGCATAATTTCCAGTTAGGGTGAAGAAAAGCTTCTGAGGCCACAAGAGGGCGCATCGAGCAAAATATTACTAATGCACGTTTATTCAAAGCATAAGATAACATGACTATCTGTGAAAAAAGTGCATAATGTTTAAAATAATGTTTATAAACCAATTATAATTAAGTTGCTTAAACAACTATAAACAAAACAGCATCATGTATGTATACAGCCAAGTCAGATCAAGTTCAGCACAAGATATATTGATATAAAAACAGGCCTGTGATATTTATTTCTTAATTTCAATATTGATTTTTTTTTTTTAAGTTTAGGCTTTTTCTTTTACATTCCAGATTCAAGTGCACTTTAATAACAATAGCCTCTCTATAATATTTTGTATAGTCCAGCACAAAATGTAATCCAGTCCAATCATATTTGTGACCCTGGACCACAAAACCAGTCATGAGGGTCAATTTTTGGAAATTGAGATTTGTGTATCATCTGAAAGCTGAATAAATAAGCTTGAAGATTGATGTGTGGTTTGTTAGGATAGAACAATATTTGGCAGAGATACAACTATTCTTCTATTAACTATTAACGAATAACTATTCTACAACTAAGTTCTTAGCAATGCATATTACTGATCAAAAATTAAGTTTTGATATATTTACGGTAGGACGTTTACAAAATATCTTCATGGAACACGATCTTTACTTAATATCCTAATGATTTTTGGCATAAAAGAAAAATGGATAATTTTGACCCATACAATGTATTGTTGGCTATTGCTACAAATATACCCCAGCGACTTAAGACTGCTTTTGTGCTCCAGAGTCACAATTATTACTATTAATGTTTGCTGATTTGGTAAATGCATTTGATCCTTGCCCTTTCAGATGTGGAGATTCACCTTAGAAAGAACCCTGATGAGAAAAGAGGTCGCTGCCATCATTAAGGTTTGTGTGTGTGTACTTGAGTGTAACAGAAGGTGGCGCTGTAAGGACAAGATGGGATGTTTTTATCTTTATAGTCTTGAAACTTTATGTAGCCATATGTTGACTTTAACCCTATAAAGCGACTGTATCGTATTTGATCCATTTCTTAGGTCTCTAAATGATCCATGTCTTCGGTCTCTGATCGATAGTTTAAGTCAAAGCTCTTTTAGTGTCATCATGTATGTATTCATAGTTTAATACAAAGGGTCGAAAGCCAATCACACAGTACATTTTTCATTTAAAAACACAAGTTGCAGTGGGATGGGAAAAAAACCCGCCATAAAGTCTCAATATATGTTTTTTTTAAAGTTAAAATTGCATCAATTTTACATGGCTTTCTAAACATGCGGCTCTTTTGTGCGAGACACGAGTGCAGCGGTGATAGATGTCCCTCTAGAAAATGCGCGAAATATGCGTTCTGTGTGAACGGCTTGGTTTCGGTTTTGATGTAAACAAATGCAACGACACTTGCATCGTCATCGCATCTCATGCGCCACTTATAACGCTGCCTCCTTAATGCACACCTAAAATTCAAATGCAACGTTTTTGCATTCGAATGTGGATTTTTATTTTAAATTCGACGAATATTCGAAATTCAAATTTTTTTATTTTTTTGACAGCCCTGGCTTGGATGAATAAATCAAAAGTAGGTCAATCCACGTAAATCAAATCGCGATATGGACTAGTATCTGTAAATATTAGGCTGCAAAAAGACTATTTAAATATGAATCCTGCATGCCTCTCTAAATTTGGACACACATGCATGAACAACATCTCCAGAACTTCCCGTTTCATTTGAGAAAAATTATCGTTGTATCATATACACTTTTGGCAGCCCTCATAGCATAACAGAAGTGATTGTATCTGTCTCACACGTGTCCCGCATGGCCCCTCAAAATCACATCTACTGTCCCGTAACAGATCTATTGCCAGGTGGTCACCCTACGTCTGAGCACAAGTGAACTGTTTTATGTTTGTTAGTTTCTGGCTTTAATTGTCTTGTATGTCTGCCCTGCTCATTGAGGTAATGTGTTTGAGTTTAAGATGTGGTCTGGTCTTTTGTTCTTAAGGCTAATTGGATTGAGGGTGTGTGTATGTATGTGTGTGTGTGTGTGGCTGGTAAACAGTCCTTATGTAACTGTTATGTTTTATAACATTCATTCATGTGCACCCACATGACGACACACACAAAGGGCAGCAACATGTCTAACAAATACTTAAAATAGTACAAAGTAATTGTCTTAATGCTAGCATTAGACAGTGCATTGGCTGTTTCTGAACTCGTTGTGTGTTTGTGTGTGTAGTTTCCTCCTCAGAGCAACGCTACGGCAGACGAGCAGAAGGTCTTCGGCCTGTGGGAGAGCGGAGAAACCTTCGACAAGGTGATTTCTGGGAGCTGCAGCCTGATTTATTGTGATTTTGAGGAGGGATGCACAGTTTTGGATTTTTGCTGATATCTGATTTGCCGATATTTGCAGATACCGATATATTTCCTTTTGTTTGGCATCTGATGTGATTTTATGACATCAATTACTGCTTTATTTAATCAAACACGTATCAGCGTAATTTTTTTTCAAACCACGATATTATCTGAACTGGCCGATAAAGGCTCAAAATGTAAACATCGGCCGGTTCCGATAATATCGGTAATATTGGTCAATTCTAATAATATCGTAATATCGGTAAATTCCGATAATATCGTGTATCACAGACACAGACTCAAAATTAGGGATGCACGATATTATAGGAACCAGCCGATAAAGGCTTAAAATGTAAACATCGGCCGGTTCCGATAATATAGTCTGTGTCTGTGATGCACGATATTATCGGAATTTACCGATATTGTCGAAACCGGCCGATGTTTACATTTTGAGCCTTTATCGGCTGGTTCCTATAATATCGTGCATCCCTGATTTTGAGTCTTGTTGTCTGTGTCTGTGACCGTTAGCAGTTAGTCCAGAATGCTTTTGTCTTCGTCCGCAGCACCGCCAGGTTCTGTACGAGATCTTCATGAAGAACTATCGCGTCAGAAGAAGCGTGATCCAGACGCGCCTCACTCAGGAGCTCAGTGACGCCGCCACCAAAACCGACGTGGATCGACTGCTCAAGGTGCCATTACAATGTTACATTTCTAGAGTTGTGCTACAAAAATAAGTAACTTTGAATACATTGTTATTTTTTTACGTTTTGTTGTAGTTTCTTATTTTAAAATGTAACCTTCGAGTTTTTCTTAATTAAGTAAACATTACTTTGTTTTCCGAACAAAATTTTTAGACAAACAAATAAAAAGTCAGGAAAAATAACACATTACAAACAATAAATTAACCAAAAAAGCTGTCAATATTTAGTTTTATTTTTAATTAAAACAATGGTATGTTTACTTTAATTATTTCTCAAATAAGTAAACATTGCTTTGATTTTCCAAATAGTTTTTCAAGTGTTAGACAAATGATTAAAAAGTCAGAAAAATAAGTAAATAACCAATTACAAGCAATAAATCATCTAATAGATACTGTCAATAGTTTTTTTCTTTTTTTTTCTATTTATTTGTATGATTGTTTATTTTGTTTTGTTTTATTAAAACAATGGTATGTCACCTTTATTCTATGTCATTTATTTCTTTCAAGTAAATTGACAGACAGGCAGATTTTAAGTATTTGTTTATTTTTTATGTTGGTTGTTTTTGGTAAACTCTTGTAAACAATATATTGAAATGATATTGTAATCATAATACTGTTTTTTGTCATATAGCTATTGGTGCTGATATGGCATTAAATCATAAATAAATCAATAAAAAAGACTGTCGGAAAAATCAAATTAATAAATAAATTACATTAAATAAATCAACTTTAATGTAAAATTCTAACTTATTTTCAACAATAAAATTTGTATGCACACATGACAACAAATAGATGCAACGCGTCTGAAATGAATATAAATATTTATATATATATATATATATACAGTGGTGTGAAAAAGTTTTTGCCCCCTTCCTGTTTTTTTAATTGTTTGCATATTTGTCACACTTAAAAGATTCAGATCATCAAACAAATTTTAATATTACACAAAGATAACCTGAGTAAATACAAACTGCAGTTTTGAAATTATGATTTCATTTATTAAGGGAAAAAAGCTGTCCAAACCTACCTCCCTACGTGAAAAATTATTTGCCCCTCCTCTTAAATCATGAAAAATAAATGAAATTATCATTTAAAAACTGCATTTTGTATTTTAATATTATCTTTCCGTAATATTAAAATTGGTTTGATGATCTGAATCTTTTAAGTGTGACAAATATGCAAAAAAAAAAAAAAAACAGGAAGGGGGCAAAAACCTTTTCATGGCACTGTATATATATATATTATTTTTATTTTTTTATTTTTTATGGTATGTAGCTTTCAAGTAAACATTTGGTTTTCCAAGTAGTAGTCAGAAAAGTAAAGTAAATGCATGCATAAATAACACATTACAAGCAATATATCAATTAAATGTAATACAACAAAATGAAACATTCAGAAATTGAAAGAGAAAAGAGATGATCAAATTAATTTATTTATTCTTATTTTTACATAGGCATTTTAAAGTTAAGAAAAACCCTACATATTAATACATAATTTTAGGCTACCAGAAAATAATAAAAATACCCCTTTAAAAAACACCAATGTAATCAGTCTGTGACTGTCATCGTTAGTCTTAGACCATCTGCTAGTAATGCATGATGTGTGTTAAGTGCAGAATATAACTGGAGCCTGAAAGCCTCTCCAGTCATCTGACTGAAGGAAAATGATTAGTGATTGTTGAAGCGAGAATGTGCTGATAACTGCTGTGTGCTGTTCAGGAGTGCTGCACGAGTTTGGGAGGGATGTGGTATCTGAAGGGAACCGTTCCCTCCTGACAGGAAAGCAGGAGCGCCGGAGATCCTGTCAATCACACGTCTCCCCCCCGCCCTCAGAGTTCAGTGAGAGGGAACGCTGCACAGGGGGGGCGGAGCCAATACACCAACCAATCACTGCCCTCGAGGACACGCCCACTTCCGGAGCCTCCGCATACGTTAACCTCTGGTCACATGAGCATCTCACGTAAAGTGCTGAAGATCCATTCGATCCTGCGTTTGCGGGAAATTAAAGTCTAAGGAAAGGAGTTGTGTGCTGAACACATAAGCAGACTATCAGTTAATGCTGGTTTTCTTTTGGTTTCTTTTTTATGATTTAATATGGAAGTAGGTATGACAGGAGATCATGGTTCATCTCATTTTATCCTGCTTGTGGCCTGCTTTTCGGCCTTGTTTATTACATTAAGCTGACTGAAAAAAAGATGTTTGATTTAATAATTTCCTTGATTTTTATTGCATATTACGTTTATTTTTCCCTGACTTCACTGTAACCCAAAGAAACACTAGATCATAATGAATCCTCTGAAATATTAATTTCTCTGCTCAAGTGAAGGCTGTGAAGCTCCCGTTGAAGTGTTTACAGCTCTGTGACAACCAAAAAAAAGGACAAAACATTTGGACACGGTTGATTCTGGAGCAGTTTAGATCAATTCAAACCCTGAAAATCGAATAAATGAATCGATGACTATTTATTGGACCTGATGGTAGATTTGCAGCAGAATGCGAAGCTCTGAATGACGTTTGCATTGAATTTATATTTGCAATCTTGTCCATTTTATTTCAGAGCGTTTATGGCATTGTGAATAAATGCGGAAGCAATTTAGACATTAATTTCTTACGAAAATAAAAAAATGCATGTTTTTTTTTTTCTTTTTTTTTTTTCTTTTTCCTAGTCATGCAAGTGAACATCCATCTGGGAGTTTTGTTGAAGTGGCTAAACTGTGTTTGGGTGTGAAAGAAAGTGCCTCTTAATTATTCAGGGGAAATATTGTATCAATATGATTTGCAATCTCGCAGTTATGACTGAAATCATCTTCACATGCACATATATAACTGTCTCTGTCTGTGTCTCTTCCACACCTGCATATGAAGCGTTCACTTTCTGTTTATTAAGCATTCCACATATTCATATTCTGGATCATCGTTGCCAAGTCCACAGCTGAAAACCCCAAATCTGACCTTTTTTATTTGTATGTCATTCTGAATAAACATTGCAACTGACATCTTGTCTTCAAAGGTTCTCATTTAATTTTTCCCTACAAAAGACTAATTTTTATTGATTTGACTGAGCTGACATTATCGGATGAGAACAAAATATGAATTGATCCGAGTAATGATGCTTTTGTCTTCTCTACAGCTGAAATTGATGTATTTTACAACATTAACACTTTTATTTTCTTGTTTGTTAATGTGAAGCTGCTTTGAAACAATCTGCATTGTATAAAGAAAATTAGGTTGCGCTTTATATTAAGGAGCCCTTGTTGCAGTTATGCAATTAAATACAAAATAATACTAATTATTTAGTTAATATGGGGTTTGGTTGGGTTTAGGGATAGTTGGATATAATTATGCATAAATTACGGTTACATCTAATAAAAATGTGTAACAAGGACATTGTAAAACTAAAATGTTAGCGAAAATTAAATTTGCAAGACTTAACTTTTTATTTTTAGTGTATTTTACATCATAAAGAAAGCAGCATCGCATATTTACATATTGCACTGAATTTACAAGGTTAATACAAAAGCGACACTCAAACTGAGAAACACTTGAGCTCCGTTAAATGCCCAAACATTACTATAATGTCAAATTATCGGGTTGTACTTTATTTTTATGATTGATTTTTCAAGAAAATATTTCATATAGTTTTAAAGAAATACAATAATAATAATAATAATAAAAACAATAGTACAAGGGGTATACATTCTGTTTTTGAGGTTAATGTCGGGTTTTATGATTGATTTTTCAAGAAAATATTTCATATAGTTTTAAAGAAATACAATAATAATAATAATAAAAACAATAGTACAAGGGGTATACATTCTGTTTTTGAGGTTAATCATTTACATATAATCATTGATTATTGATTACAGTACTTAATTGATATTTTTCACAATATGCTTGAATATGGTCAATTCTTCCATATTGTATATTTCCTTAACAGTTTCTACCTAGTGTCTTAAGTAAGCAGATGTGCTGCTTATAATACATTATACCTTTTAAATTTTTCCATTTTAGTGTCATCTCCGGTATAATGTCTGAAGATGTCAGTCTGATAAATACATTATGTCACTCAAATCTTATCAGGGGCTTAGATTAGAAGCAGACTTTCCACCGGGACTGAAGACCATGTTCTCTGACGACCACAATCTGGGTCGAAAGTCCATTTATATGCAGAATAAAGTTGAAAGTTGAACAGCTGAAAGTTCACATGATAAAAGACACTTACTTGCCCTGTTGTGGAGTTATGAATGAATGATACTAACACGACCTGACAACGAGGTGAAGACTGAAAGTAAAAGTTTGACTTCTTCAAGATAATGGATTTCCTTTAACAGATGCAACAAATGCACGGACCAGTTATGACTAAAACATACTAGACTTAATTTTACAAAGCTGTTGTAAATATATAAATATAAATCTCAATATTCACAAGAAAATAGTCTATTTTTGTATCAATTTGATAACTGCATTTCATTATTTTCACTCTTTCACATTACTGTAATGCAGACAAAATATGATATTTACATTTACATTTACATTTAGTCATTTAGCAGATGCTTTTATCCAAAGCGACTTACAAACGAGGACAACAGAAGCAATCAAAACCAAAAAGAGAGTCTCAGCTTAACGCAGTACACATAGCAAGGTTTTTTTTTAATCATATAATAAATAAAAAGAAAGAAAACAGATAGAATAGAGCAAGCTAGTGTTAGAGGTCTTTTTGCTTTTGTTAATTGTATAATAAATGAAAAGAAAACAGATAGAATACAAAAAGATTAGAGTGTTTTTTTTTAAAGCAGCAAATGAATAGAGTGCAAGTCTAAAAGGGACAAGTGTTTTTTTTTTAAGAATAGAATTAGAATAGAGAGTGCTAGAGTTAGAGGGTAATAATAAATTAATATATGTATAAATGATATACTTAAATAGTAAAACGTCTGTGCATGTTTGTGTTCATCTGTTTTTTTTTTCCTACTGAATATGTGGTAATATATAACCTGGAAATGTCTTTGTTGAGATTCATCCCACTATAAATACACAAAGATTTCCAGTACATTTAAGTTTACAGCTTTTTGTTTCACAGTGACATTTGGAAATATTTACAAAAATGCTTTATATACACTCACCAGACAATAAAAGTGGCAATAAAAGCAGACAGTAATGTGTGGTATCACACCATTCTAGTCCTGTCAGTATAATTCCCTCAGTTCAGATATAGATGCAGATCAGTGCCTCATTCAGCCTGCCTGGGCTTGATCCTGTTCTCCTTCAGGTCCTTTTTGCTCTTTTGGATAATGTTGAAAATCTCCTGAAGCAGGGCCTTGTACTCGGGCTGCTGGGAATCATTCTGTGTGTTTGTGTGCGTTTGAGCAGTTTTTTGGTTCTCGGACAACTTCCCATCCTGGCAGCGGCGCAGCAGCGTGTCGTATTTCTCCTGCAGGGCGGCGTATTGAGCATCCATCTCGTTCAGCAGAGAGATCCCATGATGCTTCCCTTCAGGCTGCTCGTTGCTTAGCAACTGCCTCTCGCTGCTGCAGCACCGCAGGCTCCGCCCCCTGTGTCCGGCCCCGCCCGCTTCATCATCCAATGGGAGGTCCACGTTGTCTTTGCTCGAGCGCAAACGCAGGCGGAGCTCCTGCACTTCAGCCTCCGTCTCGGCCAGGCTCTCCTTGTAGACTCCCAGCAGCGCTGCTCTGGGCTCCAGCTGGATGAGTTCATGCGTCAGAGCATCAGCTTCCAGCTCGGCCGCCTCTCTCTGAGCGCGCTCTGTGCTCAGCTGCGCCTGCAGGGAATCAACCGAGCGCTTGAGCTCCCAGAGCTCGTCCTGTTCCTCACGCTTCAGAGACGAGCGGCTGGTGGAAACAGAGCGCTCATGGGAAAAGCACCTGAATACATGCAGCATGGTGAGAAATCAGAGCCGTTAGTCAGATAACTGAGGTTCGAATATATGAGAATCATAATGGTATAAATTCATTCAAAAGATTGCATTTTACTGAAATCTGGAGTTGTATAGACTAAAATATTAGGTAAAATATTTACTTTTTCTGAGATCAACCAAACCAGACTTTAAAGTCGACGTGAATTGCAGTTTGCAGCCTATTTTAACGTATTTCAGAATGAAACAGGATATTCAATGAGAAAAACTGAAGGATAGGACCTAAAGTAAAGTGTCAGATATAAAGACGCAATTATGAAAAATGAAGTCGCAATTGTTAGATATAGAGCTGCAGTTGCGAACAATGAAGATGCAATTGTTAGATATAAAGTTGCAATTACGAAAAATAAAGTCGCAATTACAAACAATGAAGATGCAATTATTAGATATAAAGTTGCAATTACGAAAAATAAAGTCGCAATTACAAACAATGAAGATGCAATTATTAGATATAAAGTTGCAATTACGAAAAATTACAAAAAATTCAGTCACAATTGTTTGATATAAAGTCACAATTACAAAAAATAAAGTCACAGTTGCGCAAAATTAAGTCACAATTGTTAGATATAAAGTTGCAATTACAAAAAAATAAAGTCGCAATTACAAACAATGAAGTCACAATTGTTAGAAATAAAGTCACAGTTGCGCAAAATTAAGTCGCAATTGTTAGATATAAAGTCGCAATTACAAAAAATTAAGTCGCTATTGTTTGATATAAAGTTTCAATTACAAAAAATTAAGTCGCAATTGTTAGAAATAAAGTCACAGTTATGCAAAATGAAGTTGCAATTGTTAAATATAAAGTCGCAATTGCAAATAAAAATGGAGTCTCAATTGCTAGATATAAAGTTGCAGTTGCAAACAGTAAAATCACAATTGTTAGATATAAAGTTGCAATTACGAAAAATGAAGTAGCAATTGTTAGATATAAAGTCACAATTATGAGCAATAAAGATGCAATTACACACAATAGTTGTAATTGTTCTATATTAAGTTGCAGGTATGAGCAATAAAGTTGCAATTGTGAGCAATGAAGTCACAATTGTTAGATATAAAGCTACAGTATAAAGTTACCACTTTGAGAAATAAAGTCACAAATTTGCAAATATAAGAAATAAAGTTGGAATTGCGAGAAGTCAGCATTGTGAGAAATAACGTTGCGAATGTACATGCAACTAAACTAAATATAGCATATTTTCCTTTTCTTGCGTCATACAACCCTGCCCGCGTGAACTCCAGCAGATTAAGCCGAGTCAGGCAGGAATATAAATGTGTGGGAAGGAAGTTCTGCTAAGCCTGAAACCTAAGAATGAGAAGCAGCTAATTTGTTTCTTTACTAATCCACTTGACCGTGACCGTTTAAAGGCCACTAGTTTCACAGACTCGACCTACTGTAGCACAAAACACAGTGGCGGGTTAAAATGCACAAAAATGTGTTGCAAAAACCTACTTGTGTAACTGACAGGTCTCCTTGCACTGAACTCTATCACAATCACTGGACCGGGTCTGTTCATCAGAAACCAGCTTCGGCTTCTGCATGTCTCTCTGGAGCTCCTCCACCTGAGTCTGCAGCCCTTCCACCGTCTCTGTGAGCCTGCGATCAGGAGAAACGCAATTGAAAGTATACCATCCTTCGCTTCATTTACAATCATTTCTGAAGTCTTACCCTTCGATCTTCAGCTGAGCCGCTCTGTTCTCCATCACCAGTCGCTGGTTTTTCAGCTCCAGGTCTTGTGCGGTTAAGTCCAGCTGCTCGTAGACTTTAGCGTGCTGATCGTTCACTGACCTCAGCAAATCCACCTGTTTAGAAAGATACTGAACAAAGAGAAAGAAACATTAAACTACAATCAAACGGGTTCAGATACCTGAGCTTTAACTGCATCAGCTTAAGGACAATTTAAAGGCTTTTCCTCAGTTATTCTTAGCAAAATGCAAATCAAATGTGACCCTGGACCACAAAACCAGTCATAAGGGTCAATTTTTTTAAATTGGGATGTATACACTGTTTCAAAGCTGAATAAATAATCTTTCCATTGATGTATGGTTTGTTAGGATAGGGCAATATTTGGCTGAGATACAACTATTTGAAAATCTGGAATCTGAGGGTGCAAAAAAATCTAAATATTGAGAAAATCATCTTTAAAGTTGTCCAAATGAAGTTCTTAGCAATGCATATTACTAATCAAAAATTAAGTTTTGATATATTTACGGTAGGAAATTCACAAAATATCTTCATGGAACATGATCTTTACTTAATATCCTAATGATTTTTGGCATAAAAGAAAAATCAATAATTTTGACCCATACAATGGATTTTTGGCTATTGCTACAAATATACCCCAGCGACTTAAAACAAATAAGTCACAAATAAGTTTGATTGCCTTTTAAGATAAGACAAAGATTTATACAATCATAAAATCACTTGATAATGCAGAAGATGTAGCTAGAGGAACTGTGTCAATAAAAGACTGCTTTTCTGTGCATATGAAGGTTTCCATTAACTCAAAACAGAGAGTTTGGTCAGAAATAGATAGATCGATCGCTTGATAGCAGTACCTCTATCTCCTGTATCTGTTCCTGGTTGCTGATGTACATCTGTTGGAGCGTCTCTTCTAAGTCTCTGTTCTGCTCCAATAAATTTTTACCCAATTCGGCGGCCAAATGAAGATCTGCATGAAGAGAGGGACGCATCTAATGAGCAACCACAACTAAAAAAAACACTGGTTTTGAACCATTTTAATTTATGCATATCAGTATTTGTAAATCTGGTTGATGGTGCAATCATTTGGACATCAGGTTATCTCTGTCACTAGGAGTGTTTAGTTACTTCTCCTTCTTCTTCACCTAAGGTCACAACTCAAGAAAATGAGAAAGCGATCTGATTATCGCATCAGTTCATTACAAAGCTGATTTCACTCTCTCTTGTCAAACAGACTGTCATGTCATCCTGTCAGGATGTGATGGAGAGTCACAAAACACACAACTAAACACACTTCCTTCAATCATCATCAGCAAAATACATTCGATGAAGACTACGATTAAATGGAGACTGAATGAAGGCACATTCTTAATCACCTTATTGTTAACAAAATAAGCCAATCTAGAGTTCTTCTTCCACATTTTCATTTAAAAAGTATTATTACCTGAACTTTTACAGTACGTCAGATAAAGAATAACTCACCATGTTCCAGATCTTGATGATCGTACCATGGTTCTTCCTCTTTGATATCAAATTCTCCTTCTGTAATGTCTGTGAGCATCTTTAGTCAGTCAAGCAGAACAGCTGAGGAGCCTTTAGTTTTTATGCTAAACTCTAATGAAATTGTTGTTCAGATAATCTCCAGTCAGCAAATGTATAGTATCTATTTCTTTTTCCTTTTCAAATTGTTGAAAATTCTTTCACTAAGACGTAGCCTGTGTGTCTGTGCATGATGATCTGGATCTGAACTGAGTGTTCTTGTCTCTTCAGCCGCGTGCGCACTCTGTGCTGAATGACACTGTGACGCGTGAACACGCCTGGTTATCTGCAGACTGTACAGAGTAACCTACATACAATCTCTGAAGACCTTTGTGTGTGTGTGTGTGTGTGTGTGTGAGAGAGATTGTGTGTGTGTGTGTGTGTGTGTGTGTGTGTGAGAGAGAGAGAGAGAGAGAGAGAGTGTGTGTGTGTGTGAGAGAGAGAGAGTGTGTGTGTGTGTGTGTGTGTGAGAGAGAGAGAGAGAGAGAGAGAGTGTGTGTGTGTGTGAGAGAGAGAGAGTGTGTGTGTGTGTGTGTGTGTGAGAGAGAGAGAGAGAGAGAGAGAGTGTGTGTGTGTGTGAGAGAGAGAGAGTGTGTGTGTGTGTGTGTGTGTGAGAGAGAGAGAGAGAGAGAGAGAGTGTGTGTGTGTGTGAGAGAGAGAGAGTGTGTGTGTGTGTGTGTGTGTGAGAGAGAGAGAGAGAGAGAGAGAGTGTGTGTGTGTGTGAGAGAGAGAGAGTGTGTGTGTGTGTGTGTGTGTGAGAGAGAGAGAGAGAGAGAGAGAGTGTGTGTGTGTGTGAGAGAGAGAGAGTGTGTGTGTGTGTGTGTGTGTGAGAGAGAGAGAGAGAGAGAGAGAGTGTGTGTGTGTGTGAGAGAGAGAGAGTGTGTGTGTGTGTGTGTGTGTGAGAGAGAGAGAGAGAGAGAGAGAGTGTGTGTGTGTGTGAGAGAGAGAGAGTGTGTGTGTGTGTGTGTGTGTGAGAGAGAGAGAGAGAGAGAGAGAGTGTGTGTGTGTGTGAGAGAGAGAGAGTGTGTGTGTGTGTGTGTGTGTGAGAGAGAGAGAGAGAGAGAGAGAGTGTGTGTGTGTGTGAGAGAGAGAGAGTGTGTGTGTGTGTGTGTGTGTGAGAGAGAGAGAGAGAGAGAGGACCAAATGTGATAATGAAACTGACTAGTGAGGACATTTTAAATCACGTTTCACACATTAGAGCAGATATCCTGTAAATCCCAAGAGCCTCCAACATGCGCCGCCTGGTGGTAACACCGGATATGACCGGTCACGTGCTCTGTCGGGCTCTTTTAAATGTAACACAGTCAGGAAGTGAACTTTTCTTAAAAAAAGAAGTTTTCTTACTCAAACTAGCTGAATAATGCAAGTTAACTTTATTTATTTATTTTATATAATTGAAATCATTTGAATGATTCAATGATAATTGTGCAGCCCTAATTAAACCATGTTTTTTGTTACTTGGTAATGCAGTATGCTCAAACATTTACCGTGGTAGCACCATGGTATTCTTTGAAGCCCAGTGGAACACCATGTAAATACTATGCTACACAAATACAATTTTCAGGACCATTACCATAATGTATAATACAATCCCATGGTGTTGGAACCATCACTGTTGTGCTCGCATTGACACAAAGTACCATGGTATTACCATAGTTTTTGGTACTACGGTATTGCTATGTGAAAGTCTATTTTGGATGAATTTAGTGATAGTGTATATCATATTATCATGTTATTACCAACTTAAAACCATCACTGTTGTGGTTGCATGGTTTTTGGATATAAGATCATGATTTTCTACATTTACCTTGATAGTACCATGGTATTCTCTGAAGTCCTTTGCAGCACCATGTAAATATAGTGACATAACCATTCATTGCCACAGTGTTTATTAAAATACCACAGTATTACAATCTGAAACCATTACATAAGCATGGTATTACTATGGTTTTAGGGGGGACAACATTATTTTATACCTTTACCGTTATTAATATTTGAAATCCACATGGTAATCACTCATAACCATAGTATATATCAAAATACTATGGTATTACCAATTTAAAACCATCGCTAATATGCTTGCATTTACACTAGCATCTATCTATCTATCTATCTGTCTATCTATCTATCTATCTATCTATCTATCTATCTATCTATCTATCTATCTATCTATCTATCTATCTCTAAACTACACAGATCCTCACAGGCAGGATCCAACAAACTTCAATCACAGGACACAACTTTCTTTAAACAAACCGGAGGAAAAGAAACCGAGACGGCAGAAACTCGAAGTAGGCGGGGCTTTAGTAAAAACTCTCGTGTCGTCACGTGTCACTTGTTACTTTTCTCTGCGTTGTTCCGAGCGGACCAATCAGAGTCGTCTGCGATTACTGGCCCATGCTTTTACTTTATAGAACTTTATTACGCGGATTCGCATTTAGCATTCAAATGCTTGCAAAATACTATGGTATTACCAATTTAAAACCATCGCTAATGTGCTTGCATTTACACTAGCATCTATCTATCTGTCTATCTATCTATCTATCTATCTATCTCTAAACTCCACAGATCCTCACGAGCAGGATCCAACAAACTTCAATCACAGGACACAACTTTACAGAAACAAACCGGAGGAAAAGAAACCGAGACGGCAGAAACTCGAAGTAGGCGGGGCTTTAGTAAAAACTCTCGTGTCGTCACGTGTCACTTGTTACTTTTCTCTGCGTTGTTCCGAGCGGACCAATCAGAGTCGTCTGCGATTACTGGCCCATGCTTTTACTTTATAGAACTTTATTACGCGGATTCGCATTTAGCATTCAAATGCTTGCAATCATGTAAATGTCTATATTTTATCACTTATATTTTTAGTATATAACCAAGACCAAAAGAGTCGCCTCGGTGTTCGGGGCCTCCGCGCGCCCCCTAGAGGAAAAAACACCGTGTTTGCAAACAATTAATTTCTCGTCCTGCGGTGTTCGCCTCCCAGTGACGAACACCGAGCATCACCGTGGCCACGTCATCTTTCAGAATCAGTCGGGAACAGAACAGCCGTGTTTACTGCGACGCTTCAACAAGCCATTCTCCAGATCCACAGAAACATGAACGTATTCAGACTGACGGGGGATCTCTCCCATTTAGCAGCCATCATCATCCTCAACTCCACAGATCCTCACGGGCAGGATCCAACAAACTTCAATCACAGGACACAACTTTACAGAAACAAACCGGAGGAAAAGAAACCGAGACGGCAGAAACTCGAAGTAGGCGGGGCTTTAGTAAAAACTCTCGTGTCGTCACGTGTCACTTGTTACTTTTCTCTGCGTTGTTCCGAGCGGACCAATCAGAGTCGTCTGCGATTACTGGCCCATGCTTTTACTTTATAGAACTTTATTACGCGGATTCGCATTTAGCATTCAAATGCTTGCACTCATGTAAATGTCTATATTTTATCACTTATATTTTTAGTATATAACCAAGACCAAAAGAGTCGCCTCGGTGTTCGGAGCCTCCGCGCGCCCCCTAGAGGAAAAATCACCGTGTTTGCAAACAATTAATTTCTCGTCCTGCGGTGTTCGCCTCCCAGTGACGAACACCGAGCATCACCGTGGCCACGTCATCTTTCAGAATCAGTCGGGAACAGAACAGCCGTGTTTACTGCGACGCTTCAACAAGCCATTCTCCAGATCCACAGAAACATGAACGTATTCAGACTGACGGGGGATCTCTCCCATTTAGCAGCCATCATCATCCTCCTGCTGAAGATCTGGAAAACCAGGTCGTGTGCGGGTGAGTAACGCGCAGTGTGCTCTATTTAGGGCTGTTTTTGAGTGTGTGAACTTCACGTTTGGTGAAAGTCTGTTTGTGTGATTTGATTATATGCGAGCTGATCCGCTCGTTTGCCTTGTGAGCTCTTGCACTAGTCCTCATTCGAGTGGAGTAAACAAGTGCTGGTGTTTTATGTTTGAATGCACGGTTGTTATGTGAGTTGCATTGCTTTTGAGTTGCTCCAGTGAACTAGAGAGTGAGTTGCATGGCATATGCATCAAAAGCAATAGCGATTTGAACCAAATGTATGTTGTTAAACCTGTTTAGCTTCGGAGTTTTGCTCTATGTTGGTTATCAGGCTGTAGATAACATTCTTTGGTTCTGATTGCATGCTCTGACCTCTGACGTGGCAGCAGGATCTTATTAGAATATTGTTTGTTTTACACTGACAGATCTCTGGGTTTGTTTTAATGTTGTTTTGTGACCTTGTTGTACAAGAACTGTTTGCTTGTGCATGCTACACTGGCCATTATTGATGCCAATGGTATATAAAGCGAGCTGAAAGCTTGAAATGGGGTTCAGTTTGAGGAAAGGAGACAGAATTGTGTTGAAATGCATGTTGTTGCTGTTTGTTTTTCAGGAATCTCTGGGAAGAGTCAGATCCTCTTTGCCTTGGTGTTCACCAGCCGCTATCTGGACCTTCTCACTGCCTTCATTTCCTTCTACAACAGCAGCATGAAGGTGAAGTTGAGCTGATTAAAGTTCAAAACATGCACACATCCACAAACCCACCAGACCTGTCATATTAAATATGTTGAGGCAAAACATTACAGACTGAATGCTGTGCTATAACAGACAACTTGTAGAAAACGAATGGGAGAAATCTACTCTAGAATATGGATGTGCATGAACTCCACCGGCCTGAAAAACACTATTTTCTTTTTTGTTAAAAGACAAACACAGAGGAAACAATAACTGTAATTTGGTTTATATATATATTCTTTAATATTTTGTATTATTAGATGGGTTGTCATGGTGTCAGACAATATTCATCTCTAAAATATACACCATTTTTATATAAAATAATTAAAATAATACAAATATTATAAAACAATGCATAATATTTTCTATTAACACAGCTTTGTTACATGTGTTAAAAACAGTGAATTTTTTACAAATCCAATGCATGGCGTGCGCGTGTGTGTGTGTATATATATATATATATATATACACACAAACACACACACATGCGCCATGCATTGTATTTGTAAAAAATGTCTATATATATATATATATATGCCCTCTACTAATATTGGCATCCTTGGTAAATGTGAGCAAAGGCGGCTGTGAAAATAAATCTGCATCGTTTATCTTTTTGATCTTTCATTCAAAAAATTCATTAAATTCTAACCTATCATTGAAGTGAAAGAACTGAAAGTGGGGGGGAATCTCATTATGAAATAAATGTTTTTCTCCAATGCATGTTGGCTACAATTATTGTCCCCTCTAGAAATTCTTATGAGTAAAATATCTCTGAAATATATTCCCATTCATATTTACACATTTTTTAGCACACCAGGGTGACTAGAAGCATGACATTGTCCAGTCATGGCTTCCTGTTCCACAGGATTATAAATATGAGGGAAAACAAAGGCCAAATTCCATTAATCATCTACCACAAAGAGTAAAACCAAAGAATACAGTTCTGAAAATCTCCATTTCCACCATCAGGGCAATAATTAAGAAGTTCCAATCAACTAAAGATATTACAAATCTGCGTGGAAGAAGACGTGTGTCTATATCATCCTAATGCACGGTGAGGAGGAGAGTTTGAGCGGCCAAAGACTCTCTGAGGATCACGGCTGGAGAACTGCAGAGATTAGTTGAGTCTTGGGGTCAGAAAGCGTAAAAATATCAAACAGCCCCAACATCATCAGCACATTTCACGAGAAGTCCTCCTCATCTTATAACAGGCCGTGGTTAGATCTTCCATCAGGACAATGATCCAAAAACAAACATCAAAATCAATACAAAAATTGGCCGTCCCAGTTCCCTGACCTGATCATGCAATAATTGGGTGCCAATAATTGTGACTAACGTGAACTAGAGAGAGCATTTGTGACCCTGGAGCACAAAACCAGTCATAAGGGTCCATTTCAGAACATCTGAAAGCTGAATAAATAAGCTTTCCATTGATGTATGGTTTGTTAGGATCGGACAATATTTGGCTGAGATACAACTATTTGAAAATCTGGAATCTGAGGGTGCAAAAAAAATCTAAATATTGAGAAAATCATCTTTAAAGTTGTTCAAATGAAGTTCTTAGCAATGCATATTACTAATCAAAAATTAAGTTTTGATATATTTACAGTAGGACATTTACAAAATATCTTCATGGAACATGATCTTTACTTAATATCCTAATGATTTTTGGCATAAAAGAAAAATGTATAATTTTGACCCATACAATGTATTTTTGGCTATTGCTACAAATATACCTGTGCTACTTAACACTGCTTTTGTGCTCCAGGGTCACATTTATTTCATAATGAGATTTTCCCCCCACTTTCTATTGTTTAACCTCAATGAACGGTTAGAATTTTGTGAATTTTTTGAATGAAAGATCAAAAGGATATGCTTTTATATTTCCTGTGATGGTCATTTTTGACCTCAAAGTTTACAAGTGTGGCCATTTTTTAGTTCCCATGATTTCTGTGTGTGTTCATATAGCAAGTGCCTTAAAAGTCTCCAACTTTTGTGTCATTCTGATTAGGGGTGTGTGCGATATTGACAAAAAATAATATCTCAATACTTTCTGGGATTTTATCGATAACGATAATTTGACGATAGTTTGCTGAGTGTGTTATTGTGCTGGTATCTTAAGCACTGCCGTGGACAGCTGATTTCTAAAGTTTTTAATATTCTTCATATTCTGTGTGCTGGTCAGTTCACACTGATATAAATTAATCTTTTCCGATAAGTTTAAACTGATTTTTACATTGTATGGGCATTTTTACCTTTATAAAGCCATTTTCTCTAAAAGTGTCCATTATCTTTTGAGTCAAATTCTTACATTTAATCAATGAATTAGAATAATAAGACATTTGGGCTGTTACCGAGCAAATGAAATCAACACAGAAGCTGCATCTGAAGAGGCATTTAGATGTATTTACACACTGTTTAATGCAAGACATGAATGCATTTAACCTGCAATTACAAATGCATAAATAATGTTTTGATATATTAAACATAAAACGTTTAATACTGATATTTGAAATTATTTAAATAATAAAAGAAACTTTAAATGTGAAAAATTAAAACCGCCAGTAGGTGGCAGCAAGTCACTGTTAATAAGTGAGTCATTTCGACCGAACCGAATCATTTAAATGTTTGATTCATTCAGGAACGAAACACCGTCATGTTGCTCAAAGACACAAAACAGCGCTGTGGCTGTGCTTGGAATTATTTTTGTTGGCGAAATAACGCAAAAACAGGAAATATGGCATCTAAAACGTAAGTCTCTTAATTAACTTCTAGTTTATTGAACTGTTGTAAAACAAATCAATATCACATTTGTAATCATGGTCATTTTTGGAGAAAAACGGCACTCTTCGTGTGAAATTGATTAACTGAATTTGAATTTGTGATCATTCTAAATTTTATTTTATTAGACTGAATCATGCAGTGAAAGAACGCACTGTAAATGCGCTTCACGTAATGTAGCTTATGCGTGAGCTTATGGGTGTTTTGAATGGTTTTTGCAAAATACTCGATAATGTCAAACCGCACATCGTTAAAACAACAATTACGATATTATCGCAGACTATATATATCGCACACCCCTAATTCTGATGAAGTACAAAAACATTAAATTCAAAATGTTGAGATGGTTAAAGAGACTTTTTTCTAACATTGTTTTGTTGCATGTTTCCATGCAGGTCATCTATATCGCATGTGCCTACGCCACGGTTTACCTGATATACGTTAAGTTCAAGGCCACGTATGATGGCAACCACGACACTTTCAGGGTGGAGTTCCTGGTCGTTCCAGTCGGCGGTCTGGCCTTCCTCGTCAACCATGACTTCTCTCCTTTAGAGGTTAGAGAGCAAATCCATACTTGCATTTAGGGCTGGGCGATATGGGCAAAAATTCATATCTCGGTATTTTTTGGCCGATTTGCGATATACGGTATATACCTCGGTATTTTTGTTTTTGGATTTATATCATGTGCAAAAAAGGGTTAAAATCACATTTCATTCTAACATTGTAACATTGCAATCTAAAAACAAAAATAAGGCTTTTAAATCGGAAGTTAAATTCACTAAACTAAAAATGAAAATAAATGAGTTGTGTTAGGCTATTTAGATTATTCCATTATAGTCACTTTAGTCAGTGCTATCATAAAAATACACTTGCTTGTAGGTTTAAAATTCTACATGTCACATTTATTGTCCAACTACAAATGAAGAGTTCATTTGCAAAAACCGATAACACAATAATTATTATTATTATTATTTTTTTTTTTTCAGAAATCACGCGTTTTTTTTATTGCGCATTCCAAGTACCGTAATATCAATCAAACTGCAGTTGGGTTGTTTTGATTAAGTAATAATAACGTAAACAAATACAGGTAATTTACAAGATTATAGTTAATTGAAAGTATGTTTTTTTTTTAATCTTCTCCACATTTCATGTTTTAGAGTTTAAAAAACACTGGTTTAATCTTTGTAATCTCCTCAGATGATAATGTAGACGCCTGACAAACGTTGTTGTTGTTGTGATCATAAACTGTATGGATGTGATTACACGCGATACACAGAGCTTTTCCCTCACTATTGTAACGCGCTGCTTTTGCAAGCTTCCGTGAAAACGTTTCAGCTTTTATTTTCCTTTTTCGCCTGAAGAAGATATCACAGGTTCATCAAGTTCGTCAAAATTATCCATCCTCGATCACTTTTAGTCAGCTTTGACGAAACTCCTCTCAGCTAGCACGTCTTTTCAAAGTGAAAGTAGCCTTGTCCCCTGACCTGAATACAGTGCGCTGATTCGCT
>NW_015632479.1:130870-139926 GCF_001515625.1 Sinocyclocheilus rhinocerous
AGCGAAATGTATATTTTAGTCAGAATTATTGCGCTCCTATTTAATCGAGCTCTGTCTGTTTCACTGAAGTCTGTGAAGTTTAGCGGAGAATAGGCTCATGCACTCCTGACAGAAACATGGAAATATTTCTAACATTTACAGACGGAGAATATACCAGTGAAATGTAAGTTCTGCATTCAGGAAGACAGCACATCTCAAACACATTAATCAGCGCGAGTAGCCTTTCTGTCAGAGCATATGACTAATATGCGAAATGAAGCTATAAACTAAGCTTTTAAAGTCCTTAATATGAAGCTTGTCACATGTTTAGAACAAACTGGATCATGCACTTTCTCCGCAGCAACTCAGTCTGTGTCCCGATGCGCTCGTATCAAACTACTGTAAACGGTATCGCCTCATATCGAATCGCTTATAAAGAAAATATCGATATATCGTACAAACTCGATATACCGCCCAGCCCTACCGTTTAAAAGGTTCAGTGAAACATTTTCAGCTTTTATTTTCCTTTTATGCCCCGAAGAAGATATCACGGGTTCATCAAGTTTGTCGAAATGATCCATCCTCGATAACTTTTAGTCAGCTTTGACGAAACTCCTCTCAGCTAGCATGTCTTTTCAAAGTGAAAGTAGCCTTGTCACCTGACCTGAACGCAGCACGCTGATTCGCTGAAATGGACTTATTGGCTTCTGTTCAAAAACAACAAGGCGCTTGTCGGCTTCTGCAGTAGTCCTTAATATGAAGCTTGTCACATGTTTAGAACAAACTGGATCATGCACTTTCTCCGCAGCAACTCAGTCTGTGTCCCGATGCGCTCGTATCAAACTACTGTAAACGGTATCGCCTCATATCGAATCGCTTATAAAGAAAATATCGATATATCGTACAAACTCGATATACCGCCCAGCCCTACTTGCATTCGTTCTCTGGTTGAAAACACTGGCTCACTCCGTTTATGTTCTCGTCACCTCTTGGTTCTAGATCATGTGGACGTTCTCCATCTATCTGGAGTCCGTGTCTATCCTCCCACAGCTGTTCATGATCAGCAAGACCGGAGAAGCCGAGACCATCACCACACACTACCTCTTCTTCCTCGGCCTCTATCGCGCTCTGTATCTCATTAACTGGATCTGGCGCTTCTACTTCGAAGGCTTCTTCGACATGATCGCCATCGTGGCCGGCGTCGTTCAGACAATCCTGTACTGTGATTTCTTTTATCTCTACGTAACAAAAGGTGAGTGTTTTTGGTTTGGAATCCCTCAGATGTGGTACTCAAAATGTGCTTGCGCTAGTGTAAACTGGTTTGGGGTTCAACCGTGATCAATCCTGAAAACATACTAACTCCAGGTACTCAAGTACTCGATTAATCGGTCAGGTACTTGAGTTAACAAATGACTGAAATGCCCATGCTTGTTTTAAAAATACATGTGAGTGAGTCAACACAAGTCTCTTCTCTCTTTTGCCAAAGATTAAGAGATGGTTATGAAAAATATGCAGAATTTAAAACATTTACACAGCAAGAAGAAAAACGTTTGTACTCAAAAGGGGCAACTAAAAGAAAACAACTGGCTACGTATATCAATGCAAGTGAAATAAATGTGTTTTATATTAATTATATATTATATTTAGTTCTGTCAGACGATTAATCGTGATTAATCGCATCCAAAATATAATATATGTCTATGTACTGTGTGTGTATATATATATACACACATACATGTATATATTTTATATATATTTCACATACATTATATATATTATATATTTTATAAATATATGAACAAATTATTTTTCTTAAATATATAAATGCATGTGTGTGTGTATTTATATATACATAATAAATATACACAGTACAGACACACACATATAAACAAACTTTTATTTCGGATGCGATTAATCGTTTGACAGCACCGATTATATTTAATTTATAGTCGAATAATAGATTAAAAAAAAAAATGTGTGTGCTATACATAAACACATTTATTTTGTTTACTCATTCATTTACTCACACGCTTATTTAAGTTTATTCAAATGCTAAAAATCAAGATGTGCAACATATAAACTGACATTTTGTGTTTTGTTTTAATTTAGGTGAATGCAAACTTAGAACATTTGGAATCACTAATTTAACCACAAAAGTGATTTATTTTTAATATGCTGACGTTCCTTGTTTCTGTTAATAAAGTTTAAAAACGAGCAGTTTTGTGTTTAACAGTGAAAATATTAAGGGAGATCATTGCTTTTGGAGTATTGCTTTGGAGTAAAAAGGACTGAGAACCAGTGTCTTAGATGTTGCAGATGTATATAATTTATTGCTTTTCAATCAGGAAAAAAAAAAAAAAAAGTGTTTTAAACTTAAGTTGATTGAGAAATCACTGTGGCAAAGTGCTCCTAGTTTAGCAATGACTGTAATCAGTAAGGAAACCCTCATCTCAGGCTTGATTGTTTTAATTCAGTGCTGTAGATCATTCACTGTAAATGCATCATCACAAGCGCTCGACCTGTGAACGTGCAGCAATACATCAGCATTGCAGTTTAGGTTTTAATTGTATGGCTGTGTTGATTCCGGAGGGCTCTTAACTAAATGCTTATCAGGATGCTTTGCAAGACTGTTGTGACTGTCTTAAAGGGGTCATAGGATGCTACATGCACTTTTACAAGTTGGTTGAACTGAAATGTGTGTTGGCAGTGTGTGTACACAACCACCCTAAAATGATAAAAATCCACCCAGTGTTTTTTTAAAAATCTGGTTAAATGTTTTCCCCTTTCTCAAATCGAGCCGATCTCAGATGCCTGTCTGTGTGACCTCACACAGACAGGCCCCTCCCACGATAGTTTGATTGACAGTAGCGTTTCAGCACAGACTGGACTGGCGTCTTACCTTAGCTCCGCCCTCAGTGAGCTGTCATCAGTCCGCCATTGTTTCACCGCCGGAGCAGATTGAGGTGTTCTGTTGTTGGATGTAATAATGAACATAGCAGTCGTCATTTACTCCCGACATCTGAGCCGCTGAAGACGCAGTGGATTACGTTTGATTTTGAAGGGAATGCGCCCCCGATCTACATAAATGCATCTAAGTTCGCGCGAATCATTCGTGATCCAGCCTCATCTACAGAAGAAGTGAGTATAATGTTTTGTAATGAATCTTTGCAAATCACCTTTCTGTGCTTCAATCTGATAGTTGACAGCAACTCAAGTGTTTCTTTTCCTCGTTTCAGTGTTGAAGGGAAAGAAGCTGAGTCTGCCAGCTTAGATCTGAAAGACAGCAGCGCATGAAGCGGCACGCGACGCAGAGGACGAGTAAGATGCTTGAGACGGAGTACGAAAGAAGAGATCCAGTCCTGCTCTGGATTCAAGCCCGGGCCGAAACACGGCTTCACAGAGTCTTCGGATTCCCGTTTTATGCATCTTGTCTTACCCTTTTTTATTATTCTGTATCAAAGAAAAAGTTTTCTACATGAAGAGCGTGCTATGATTTGACCGGCGGCATCATAAACGAGCTGAAAATTGTGCAAACAGGCAGGGACTGATTCTTATGATGAATATTGATTTTGTTTGTAAGAGTATTTTCAATCGGATTAAATGCACATGTTTTCAAAAAGATTATGGGAGTATTTGTTGCTCCATGGGATGGAATTGAATGGAAAATAAGTGTTTGCTCAATTTCTTAATGCAGTAACCCTTTGTTAAAGAAGGTCGGTCATAATATAGTGGTTCCCCAAACTGCTTAATTGGGTTTAAGATGTAAATTTCTAATTTGTACTCAAAACGGCTCAACTTTTGGGAACCATGCCACTGTCTGGCAGCGTACAGTATTGACACTGCCTTTATCACTGTAAATGGCTTCTAAAAGAAGCAAAAAATAAACCGTACAAATGTTCTCACAGATTATTATGCAGCTTATTTTTAGGATTTTTACATTTATTTTTTTGAAACTTCTTCTGTAGTTTTGATTTGCTTTGAGGGTTTTTTCCTTTCTTTTTGCTGGAATGTGAATCAATGGACAGATATTGATCATGAATTGATCCTGTCCGGTAAGTCTTGACCAGTATTGCCCATACTCTATTAATATCAACATGTATGTTGATGAGATGTGCATTTTATTTCTGATCTACGTATATGAGCAGAGTTTTAATACACACTTTTTTTTTTTTTATCACAATAATTACTATTTTATTTTATAGCTAGAGGTTTAAGATTTGCTTTTAATTGAGCTTTTGCATGGTGGCACTACCTAAAATAAAGATTTTATGAGAAATGCTGCCTGTTTTAAAAATGTAATGCCATGATTTTTATTATTTTTTTGATAATCAAATGACTCGCTTAGATTAATCACAGACACCTCATTAACATGAAAATCCAGCATCTTTTAAATATCAAAGCGAGAATCTTGTATTGATGTGAACAAATCGTTCTTTTGAATCGGATCGGTTCAGTGAATCGTTTCTCGATTCACTCACGAATCGGAATGAATCGACTCAAGCGGTTGAACTCCGCCTCGTGAATCATTTAGTAAAGTACAAATGATGGATTATGAGGAGGATGTTTAGGCAATACTTACATTGTTTGCTTCACATATCTAGTCTCAGTGCTAACGTTACCTGAGGTGTTATTGCCAACAGCAGATTTATCTATACAAACGAAAAAAATCGTACAAATTAGCTTAAGTTTAAAACACATCAACACAGATTAAATAAAAGTCTATTGGTAGAATCGTATACTGATGTAATTACAATGTTATATACCATAAAACGTAACATTTACATATCTGATCTGTCACGTTGTAACGACTACGGCAAACCTGTTCTGCGTTACAGTAACTGTTAAACTCGCGCATGCGCAATACGACGTTCCATCAGCTGCTGTTGCTCTTCCGAGCGCGTCCGACTAAAGCCGAGAACCGACGATTTGACTTGTGGGGCGGAAGCACTGATCAGTGGGCGGAAGGCGAGTTGTTATTATTGTTGCAAATATTGCAAATAAAACGTGCTGAAAATACGTTTATGACTTGACTGCATGACAGACTTATTTAAAAAAGGTAGTTAATTTTTTTAGAAGTTGACTAACAAAAATGTATGTTCTGAATTACTTTTTAATGGCTGCAACAAACTGCACTGATATATATATATATATATATATGCTACACACACACACACACACACACAGATCTGGGTAGATTACCGTTACTGATTCCAAATTACATGACAAAAATTGTAGTTTGTAACGTAATCCATTACATTACTAAAAATGTATGTTCTGAATTACTTTTTAATGGCTGCAACAAACTGCACTGATATATATATATATATATGCTACACACACACACACACACACACAGATCTGGGTAGATTACCGTTACTGATTCCAAATTACATGACAAAAATTGTAGTTTGTAACGTAATCCATTACATTACACATTTCCGGTAATATAATCAGATTACTTTTAGATTACTTTTGACCTTATTCACTTATCACATTGATTTAAATAGGATAATCTTGTACCATATTAATATAAAAATACAAAAAGAAAATATATTCCATTCGTTTAAATTAACAACATGAATAAAAAATTTAATTAAATAATTTTAAAATAGCATAAAAAGAAATAAAACACTTCCTAAAAAAATTTATTATTTTATTTGTTTACCTGCATGTCATGTGACCATCAACCAACGTCAGAACCGTGAGCATGCAGGTGTGATACTTAATTATTAAATATTTATTTTAAAATCTCAGGGGTACTTTAAGTAAATATATTAGATGAAAGATGTTCAGATGACAAAAAAAGTTTGGGAATGTCTGCATTCTCTCTCCTTTTCCCTTTTTTTCCCCCTCTGGCAGCTAATGTTAATATGATAATGTGTATATGTAATACCTCTTGTTCTTGTGGCATTGGATTAATAAAGCATTAAACACACACACACACACACTCACACACACACACACACACACACACACACACACTCACACACACTCTCACACACACACACACACTCTCTCTCTCACACACACACACACACACACTCTCTCTCACACACACACACACACACACACACACACACACTCACACACACTCTCACACACACACACACACTCTCTCTCTCACACACACACACACACACACTCTCTCTCACACACACACACACACACACACACACACACACTCACACACACTCTCACACACACACACACACTCTCTCTCTCACACACACACACACACACACTCTCTCTCACACACACACACACACACACGACAAAAAAAAGTTTGGGAATGTCTGCATTCTCTCTCCTTTTCCCTTTTTTTCCCCCCCTCTGGCAGCTAATGTTAATATGATAATGTGTATATGTAATATCTCTTGTTCTTGTGGCATTGGATTAATAAAGCATTAAACACACACTCTCACTCACTCACTCACACACACACACACACACACTCTCTCTACACACACACACTCTCTCTCACACACACACACACACACACTAAACAAAGTGTTCGTTCGGAAACCGATTCACTGAATTCCACTCGGAACTATTTCGCTGCTGGAACGTCATCTGACGGAGTCGGACACATTTCGTTGCTGCACAGACCAGGGTAAACAACAAACCGAGCGGCGCTGCGCTGCGGTGTTTCTTCATGTCAGACGTCAGTGAAAGAGGCGTTAATTCCCGACATGTCGCAATATCAAGATGCTGAGAGCGGTTACGGGCTGGCAGTGTAATGGGGTTTTGTAATACATTCATGAAAGCGGAAGGAAATCTGGATTGAATTTGAGAAGATCGTTATTCTGTCAGGATGCCCGGAATGGTGGTGTTCGGACGCCGATGGCGGATCTCCAGCGATGATCTTGTGTTTCCTGGTGCCTTCGAGCTGTTTATCAGAGCTGTGTGGTAAGATAAATCCCAACAACACTCGAAATAACGATCCTTTGAGCTTCCTACACGACTAGGAAGTGTGTGATACCGTTGTATACACCCCAGCGGTATACCGCGGTATTTAGAAATGCCATAATACAAACAACTCTCTTACTGTGGAAGTGCTAAGATCATGCTCATTAATATATGTCATTACCATGCCAATTATCTAATTGCAGTACTATGGTACACGTGCTAAAACCATAGTAAACATATAAACAAAAGACATTTTTGTGTATTAAACCTCTCTTGCCATGTCTTGTCTCTTAGGTGGATCGTGACTTTAGTTCTGTACACTAACCATAAGGGACGGTTTGATTGTCAGGGTGGAGCGAATTTGCATAATTACCTCATAGTTCTTCTGGTTCTGCTGGCTGTCATCATCTTGACACTTTGTGCAGTCGTGTATTTCAGTGCTCAAGGTAAGTGAGCGGACAGATGGTGGGGTTTCTTCATATCTGGAGGGTTTCGTCAGTGTAATGCTAACGCGGCTGTGTTTTGTTTTAGGAACCATCATGAATGCAGGCCCTCGGCGCTCTGTGCCAGCTCTGGTGTATCTGCGGGCCCTGCTGTACGTCCCTGAGCTCGTATGGGCCTGTCTGGGGGCCGTTTGGGTGTCTGACAACAGCACGGGATGCGAGCCAACAGAGGTCGGGTTTGTGATCGGAGCTGTGGCGTCCAGGTCAGGAAAAAATAGATCCTTTTACGAGATTTTAATACTTTTATTCATCAAGGATGCATTAAATTGATCAAAAGTGACAGTGAAGACATTTATAATGTGACGAAAGATTTCTTTTGGACTTTCTGTTCATCTGTGAATCCTGAAAAATAAAATGCATCACAGTTTCCACAAAAATATTAAGTGTTTTCAACATTGATAATAATCAGAAATGTTTCTTAAGCAGCAAATCAGCATATTATTATGATTTCTGAAGATCATGTGACACTGAAGACTGGAGTAATGATGCTGAAAATACAGCTGCGCATCACAGAAATAAATTACAGTTTAACAGACATTCACATAGAAAACAGCTGTTTTACATTCTAATAATATTTCACTATTTTTTATGTATTTTTGATCAAATAAATGCAGCCTTGGTGAGCAGAAGAGACTTCAAAAATATTCCAAAAATCTTACAAACCCCAAACTTTTGAACAGTAATATATGTTTACAAAATGACTTGAATTGCTTTATATTTTTTTGGATACATTTTATGTTTTTTGTCTTTATGTGCATTTGTCCTGTCTTCATGCAAAATATAAGCACATAAATCTAGCTTTCTCTCTCTTAATTTTTTTTTAGATTTTATTTGATATTGTGTGTTATTAAATAGACTCGAACTTGTGTCTCAGCCCTGTTACAATTACAAATGTGACCCTGGAGCACAAAAGCAGTGTTAAGTCGCTGGGGTATATTTGTAGCAATAGCCAACAATACATTGTATGGGTCAAAATTATCCATTTTTCTTTTATGCCAAAAATCATTAGGATATTAAGTAAAGATCATGTTCCATGAAGATATTTTGTAAATGTCCTACCGTAAATATATCAAAACTTAATTTTTGATTAGTAATATGCATAGCTAAGAACTTCATTTGAACAACTTTAAAGATGATTTTCTCAATATTTAGATTTTTTTTGCACCCTCAGATTCCAGATTTTCAAATAGTTATATCTTGGCCAAATATTGTCCTATCCTAAAAAAAAACATACATTAATGTAAAGCGTATTTATTCATAAATCTTAAATCTGAATTAAAAAAAACTGACCCTTAAGACTGGTTTTGTGGTCCAGGATCACAAATTACATTCCCATTGACAATATTAGCATCTGTACAGAAATCCAAAAATATTGACCATCACTCTTCTAGCAATAGTTCACCAACAAATAAAAACTATGGTTGAAGTTAAAAAAGTTAGATAAAGATAAATCGCCTTAGTGATGGATTTGTTTCTTACAAGCAAACAGCTATTTGTTACATACGACTGATGGACTGGAGTTGTGTGGATTACTTGTGGATTACTGTAATGTTTTTATCAGCTGTTTGGACTCTCATTCTGACGGCACCCATTCACTGCAGAGCATCCATTGCTGAGACACTGATGGAATGACACATTTCTCCAAATCTGATGAAGAAACAAATTCAT
>NW_015632479.1:140128-150270 GCF_001515625.1 Sinocyclocheilus rhinocerous
CCAAATATTGTCCTATCCTAACAAACCATACATCAATGGAAAGATTATTTATTCAGCTTTCAGATGATGTATACATCCCAATTTCAAAAAATTGACCCTTATGACTGGTTTTGTGCTCCAGGGTCACAAATGTCAAAGTAATGATCTATTCCGTAAATCAAAATAACTTGGCATCACTTATCCTGTGCGAGGATAATTTAAAGTCTCATCATGTTTGTGTCATATTCTGTTATTTTTTAGAATGGTTGATTATTGTTATGATGATAATAACTGAAAACTGAATATGTGTAAAAATATTAAGCATTAAATTTTTTTCTATTAGGCACCTTGTAGTTTCATGACCTTGTGCACAAGCTTATAAAGTCAGATTAAACTCTAAAACTGTCAACCCATTAGGATTCTTAATCAAAATGAGTTAATTTTGTCTTGAGATGGCACAATGAACACATTATTATTTGTGTGATAGAATGTCTTTTACAGGAAGCTGGCACAGAATGACTCACGGGTTGGTTAATGTTTGGAATATTAGCTTTGGATAATCCTCCAAACCCAGTGTTTGTGCTCAGTTTTGAAAGCACTGTGCCTGTGTGTGTGTGTGTGTGTGCTCAGCTCACTTTACAATAAGTTAACTACATTAGTTTATACTTCTAAAGTATTTATTAATCTTAATTTCAGCGTTTGCTAATGCATTAAAGGAATAGTTCACCCAAAAATGAAAATTCTGTCATTGATTACTCGCCCTCGTGTCGTTCCAAACCCGTAAGACCTCCGTGGTTCATCTTCAGAACACAAATTAAGATGTTTTTGATGAATTCCGAGAGCTCTCTGACCCTCCATAGACGGCAATGTAACTACCACGATCAAGGCTCAGAAATGTAGCAAGGAGATCGTTAAAATAATCCATGTGACATCAGGGGTTCAACCGTAATATTACGAAGCTACGAGGATACTTTTTGTGTGCAAAAGAAACGCTTGGGATAGCACCCTTGCTGTCTATGCAGAGCTTTAATGTTTGGAATATTAGCTTTGGATAATCCTCCAAACCCAGTGTTTGTGCTCAGTTTTGAAAGCACTGTGCCTGTGTGTGTGTGTGTGTGTGTGCTCAGCTCACTTTACAATAAGTTAACTACATTAGTTTATACTTCTAAAGCATTTATTAATCTTAATTTCAGCGTTTGCTAATGCATTAAAGGAATAGTTCACCCAAAAATGAAAATTCTGTCATTAATTACTCGCCCTCGTGTCGTTCCAAACCCGTAAGACCTCCGTGGTTCATCTTCAGAACACAAATTAAGATGTTTTTGATGAATTCCGAGAGCTCTCTGACCCTCCATAGACGGCAATGTAACTACCACGATCAAGGCTCAGAAATGTAGCAAGGAGATCGTTAAAATAATCCGTGTGACATCAGGGGTTCAACCGTAATATTACGAAGCTACGAGGATACTTTTTGTGTGCAAAAGAAACGCTTGGGATAGCACCCTTGCTGTCTATGCAGAGCTTTCAGAATGCATCAAAAATATCTTAATTTGTGTTCTGAAGATGAACAGAGGTCTTACAGGTTTGGAACGACACGAGTGTGAGTAAATAATGACAGAATTTTCATTTTTGGGTGAACTATCCCTTTAATAAAATCTAAAGTTGTATCTGTTAATATCTTTTAATGATCCTGAATTAACCGTTGTATTTTCATTAACTAGCATAACAAAGCGTGAATCGTTTAGTTCATGCTAGTTAACTAATGCAAACTAATTTTAACTTTATTGTGAAGCGTTACCTAAAATTCTTACTGATACCATTAAGTTGTAATTATTATGTCAATATGTTATAGCCGTTAATCAATAAATAACTGATACTAAAATGATCTTATATCGTCTAAATGAATTAAAAATAAATCACTTTAAACTGAAATGAATTGTTTAAATTGTACAAGTGAATTTAGGTATCACAAAATTATAATGTACAGTATGAAAAATGCATTTTTTTTTTGATTTTGCTATTAAATTATGAGTGTTTTTAAAGTTTAACTTTAAGTGATGTATTCTATATGTATAAATAAAGAAATATACAATGTCAGACAATAGCGATGCATCTAAAAAAAACTCTACAATATTGGCCAGTAACCTAAATGATACAGATTATATTGTGAATCTCTTCTAGTGTTATTTTAATATCACTGATATATAGTTTTTTTTAATATTTCGAATGAATGAATGAATTCTGTTTTTACTTATATAATTTAATAATAATTTTATTGTGTTTTTAAAATTTTAATTAGTCTATTCTAATATCTCTATATCATTATTATTAATATTTATCTATTTTATCTATTTATTTATTTATTTGAGTCATTTTAGTATTTTAGCAGTTTAAATTAAACAGAAATGCACTTTACAATAACATTCCATTTGTTAACTGTATTTAATGCATTATTATTTCTCATTATTTGTTACAGTATTTAATCTTTGTTAACATTAGTTGCATCATTATTAGTTCATATGAGCTCAGGTACATTAGATAGCATTAATAGATACAACTTCTGATTTTAATAAAGCATTAGTAAATGTTGAAATTAACATCAGCTAAGATTTAATAAACGCTTCAGAAGTATTTTTCATTGTTAGTATATGTTAGCTAATGTTAATAAATGGAACCTTATTGTAAAGTGTTACCAGTGCTTTGTAATGTTTCATTTTACTTCCTGTGAACGTTTTATTTCAAGTAACAAAAGTGTTTGTTTTTTTATAGTTAGTTAGTTAGTGATGATAACCCCGATCCCTAGCGGAGATGCTAACCCGACGGTCTTGTTTCCAGGACACAGACCTGGTTCCCAGTGACATCGCCGCTGGTCTGTCTCTTCTGCATCAGGAACAGGACAAAGTGGAGCACTGCCGGGACCCTGATGAGGTCCTGTCCCACAAACCGTCCCCCCCGATAGTGAGTCTGCAGCTCTGACACATGCTGCTGCATTACTGTCTAACAAACCTATAACACCTGCTGCATTATAGAGCTCTTTTAGTGTAATTGTACAGCTTCACGTGAGCTTCTCGTGTCAAATCTTGACTGATTTTGATCAAGTAAGCGTCAGAATAACTGCAGTAATATCTCCAGATGAACACTTACTGGACTGAAGCAGCTCAGCTTTACTTGATTCTCCATCAATCATGTTTTAGAGTCTCAAATCTGATCCTCAGGATCTTTTGAGGAGCGTTTGTTTCCAGAAGCTTTACTTTCACTGTTCCTCAGCGGAGGAATGATCTTCACAAGCCTCCAGAACATCTCACATCTTCTGAGGAGCCTTTATTTCTTCAGCTCTCAATCATTGGATTGCATTGCATTATATGTTTGGATCATTTGGTCATCATCCGAGGGCTAAACGTGTCTGTTATTATAAATGTATAATGTAGCATGTTTGTGTTTATTAGGTCTGTGGCTTGAGGCTGCTGAACTCATATGGGCGTCTCTGATTGGCTTTTACGCTCTTCCACAACCTGATAAAAAGGTCTGGACTACAGTACACACTCTTACAATGAAACTCGACCTCTATCACTCCTTTGGTCTGGAGTTGTAGTGTGTGAAAATCACTCTTGATTCTGAATCAGTTGTTGTTGTTTTCAGGGTATTGGAACGTCTCTCGGGCTCCTGGCAAACATACTGACCTCCATGAATGACCGAGACTTCGCTGCGCTTCAGAAAAAGCTTCATATTGACTTGGTAGTACAGTCTAAAATGTCCTAAATCAGTTGTTCGCCTGTTGAGCTTGTTATTGGACACTCTTTTCCCCTCTTCCAGAGTTTTCTAGGAGAGAGTCGCCATCGTCTGCTGTCCGCGGCGCGAGCGGCCAAAATGGCGGTTGTGTTCAGTCAGTATGGATCTCTGTATGAAGTATTTTTCATTGTTAGTATATGTTAGCTAATGTTAATAAATGGAACCTTATTGTAAAGTGTTACCAGTGCTTTGTAATGTTTCATTTTACTTCCTGTGAACGTTTTATTTCAAGTAACAAAAGTGTTTGTTTTTTTATAGTTAGTTAGTTAGTGATGATAACCCCGATCCCTAGCGGAGATGCTAACCCGACGGTCTTGTTTCCAGGACACAGACCTGGTTCCCAGTGACATCGCCGCTGGTCTGTCTCTTCTGCATCAGGAACAGGACAAAGTGGAGCACTGCCGGGACCCTGATGAGGTCCTGTCCCACAAACCGTCCCCCCCGATAGTGAGTCTGCAGCTCTGACACATGCTGCATTACTGTCTAACAAACCTATAACACCTGCTGCATTATAGAGCTCTTTTAGTGTAATTGTACAGCTTCACGTGAGCTTCTCGTGTCAAATCTTGACTGATTTTGATCAAGTAAGCAGTCAGAATCTGCAGCAAATTAATATTTTTCCTCCATATTCTCACTCTTTGAGACTATATTAGCCATAAAAGCCTGATGCATCAAATATGATACTCGACAAAAAAAACACACATGCAAACTTTTTTTTTTCATTTAAAAAAATTAGATTTTATTATTATTATTATAAATTATTATTATTATTATATTTTATTTTTTTAAATTTATTATTCCATATGTCAGGCTTTACATAGCTCATGGATGCGCACCTTCAGTGATCTGACTGTGTTTTGTTGTTCTCAGAGGGAAGATCTGGAGGTGGAGCTTGAGAAAGCCGCTCACTGTATGCAGTTTGCAGCAGCGGCGTACGGATGGCCGCTGTACGTCTACTCAAACCCACTCACGGGGATCTGCAGACTCAGTGGAGACTGGTGCGTATGACATCTGCCAGCTGAAGGATAGCAGTGTTAAACACAGAAATGCACTCACTGATGTGTGCTCCAGCTGTCGAAACCGTCACGTGGAGGACGATCTGATCGGAGGAGAAAACCTGGGCTGTCATTTCAGCTCCATGCTACAGAGCACAGGCCTGCAGTACAGAGACTTCATCCACATCAGCATTCATAACCAGGTGAACATCTCGCGGATGGCCTGCAGTTAGGGCTGCACGATATATCGATATGGCTTTATGCGATAGTGCAGTCTGCGATTTCATTAAATAAATATATGCACCATTTTTTTGCATTTACAAAAACATAGTTCATGATACTGTGTTTCAGTGGGGCTTATTCTGAAACCAGCAGCGCTTATTTTTTTTATTTGCCGGCAACTCATCAATATTAAAAAAGGTCGATTATTTACCATTTGAAAATCAAGAAATAAGACATATATATATATATATATTATTGTAATTTTACAGCAAAATGCAAGTCTTTTTTTATCCCTTGTGCGTCCTTAGGCACATTTTTCTCTGTTTAATTTTATTTTATTTTTTTCAGATCATTTTGGCTGTGCCAATGAAAACAGCATGTATTTTGTCAAAAATGTGTATTTTTATTGGAATTTTAATATTTATCCCTCATTTCCTTTCATGAATCTGTTTTACATTAGATAACAAAATGTAGTTAGAACCTTAAGGACAAAATAAGGACAATATTTAATCATAAAATAGTGCATCCTGAATAAAATCCTATTATTATAATAACATGTTTATTATTTTAAGTTATTTTATTATAATAAAATTATTCATTTTGTTGGCAAAACTTTAATTTTTTTTTACTATTTTTAATTTTTTCCTTTTTGCTATTTTCCATCTGATGGAACAAATTATCTTTTCAAATTTTTTGCTTCTGCTGTAAAAAAGAAAAAAAAAGAAATAATTGAAATTATATAATTACAATTGTGTGTGTGTATTGGTATGGATATCAGAGTATGGTCTTTCTTTATGTATTTACTGAGAAAATAGTGTGTGAATGGTAGTTTTTTTTTTTTGCACAAAAAATAATAATGCATAAAAAATAATGTTAAAATAAATTGATTGTTTTTTTTTCCATAAAAAGTTTTGTAAACAAACTGGCATTTAAAGTGTTAAAATCTTGAAAATGAATGATTTTTTTGGTAGTTATGATCATTCATTAAAAAACATTGAAATATAATATTTTTAAGACATTTTTGTCATCTAAGGACCTCTATGTAACTTTTTTAAATTGGTGCACAAGGGTTATTTTATTATTTTATATTTTATTTAATAATAATTATTTTATATTTTATATTATTATTTTATTTAATAATAATTGCAATTAAATAATATATATATATATATATAATAAAATAATTCAATATGCCTATAAAATAATAATAACACTTCTTATTTTATTTAATAATAATTACAATAAAATAATACGAAGTATTATTATTATTATTTTATAGGCATATGGAATTGGTCAAAAACAGTGGGTATTTGGTCACTGGGCATTTTTTTTTTAATATAGCTTTATAGTTTCAGAAAGGGTTTGAGTTGGTTCTTATAAAAAGTATGAACATCCAAATTTTTCAAGTTTTTTCGCCCTACAAGTATTTCACACTCAAAACGTAATATTTCAGCTTTTCTATTTTAATCTTTTTTATTTTCTTATGCAGATATGTTCCACAAAAAAAATTAAAAAGCACCCTAGAATTATAATTTTTTTCCGAATAAAACTATTCAAGCCATCGGGTGAAATTTCCGTTTCCTTTTTCCTTTCCAAATCTTATATCGCAGAAAAACAAAATATCGCAATGTCAGTTTTTTCCAATATTGTGCAGTCCAACCTACAACAATGTCTTTTTAATGTTGTAGATCTACGAGATCCCATTTTCCGTGGCGTTGGATCATCAGAGAGAGGCGGTCCTGGTTGCGGTGAGGGGAACACTGTCGCTGAAGGTGAGTGTGAAACATCAGTTACACACAGATCATTATCAGGATGCTCTGAAGAGCTAGCGTGTTTGATAAAGCAGCGTTCACTAGTCTGTTTGTACTGGACGGTCAGGCTGATATTTCCCTAAACAAATCACACTCCTGTCGTTCCTGGCTGACCTTTAATCCGCTGCTGTCGAGGTCATTTCATTTTCAAATGAGCCATTTCATATAGTTTGCATAAAAAGTCCACTTTAGTTTTTTCTTCCGGTCTGAGCTTTTACTCTCACTCACATTCAGGGTTGAGAGTTACTGATCCTGCGTAATGATTCCTCCAATCGTGTCGCTTTCCAACGAGAGCTGAGATTTATTTGAATGGGCATTATTTTTGTAATCATTTATTTTATTTATTAATAATTGCAATTAAATAATATATATATATATATATAATAAAATAATTCAATATGCCTATAAAATAATAATAACACTTCTTATTTTATTTAATAATAATTACAATAAAATAATACGAAGTATTATTATTATTATTTTATAGGCATATGGAATTGGTCAAAAACAGTGGGTATTTGGTCACTGGGCATTTTTTTTTTAATATAGCTTTATAGTTTCAGAAAGGGTTTGAGTTGGTTCTTATAAAAAGTATGAACATCCAAATTTTTCAAGTTTTTTCGCCCTACAAGTATTTCACACTCAAAACGTAATATTTCAGCTTTTCTATTTTAATCTTTTTTATTTTCTTATGCAGATATGTTCCACAAAAAAAATTAAAAAGCACCCTAGAATTATAATTTTTTTCCGAATAAAACTATTCAAGCCATCGGGTGAAATTTCCGTTTCCTTTTTCCTTTCCAAATCTTATATCGCAGAAAAACAAAATATCGCAATGTCAGTTTTTTCCAATATTGTGCAGTCCAACCTACAACAATGTCTTTTTAATGTTGTAGATCTACGAGATCCCATTTTCCGTGGCGTTGGATCATCAGAGAGAGGCGGTCCTGGTTGCGGTGAGGGGAACACTGTCGCTGAAGGTGAGTGTGAAACATCAGTTACACACAGATCATTATCAGGATGCTCTGAAGAGCTAGCGTGTTTGATAAAGCAGCGTTCACTAGTCTGTTTGTACTGGACGGTCAGGCTGATATTTCCCTAAACAAATCACACTCCTGTCGTTCCTGGCTGACCTTTAATCCGCTGCTGTCGAGGTCATTTCATTTTCAAATGAGCCATTTCATATAGTTTGCATAAAAAGTCCACTTTAGTTTTTTCTTCCGGTCTGAGCTTTTACTCTCACTCACATTCAGGGTTGAGAGTTACTGATCCTGCGTAATGATTCCTCCAATCGTGTCGCTTTCCAACGAGAGCTGAGATTTATTTGAATGGGCATTATTTTTGTAATCATTCTCATTTAAATCTAATCAGTAACACTTTACAGTAAGGTTCAGTTTGTTAACATTGGTTAACTACATTAGTTAACATCAACACTTCTACAGCATTTAATAATCTTAATAATCCTAACATTTAATACATTTTTAAATCAAAAGTTGTTAAAAATCCATCCATCCATTTTCATATTGTACGTCTTAATGCCTAAATCCACTTGTAACATTTAAAATAATTGACTTGAGTGGTTTAATTTGTTATTTATTTAGACAGAACAGTGTAAATGTTAATACTGGCCATTTATTGATTTTGATCCATAACGTGATAATAATTATTGGCTTATTGCCATCAGCCAGAATTGTAGTGTTTTACTACTGATCTCGCTGCATGTTGATGCGGTTTGGTTTTTCAGGATGTGTTGACGGATCTCTCGGCTGAATGTGAGAATCTGTCTGTCGAAGGTGTTTCAGGAGCCTGCTACGCTCACAAGGTGACACAATCACATCTGTCACAGCATTGCACCGTCATGTGATCTCTCTCGCGTCTGAACGTCTCCGTGTGTGTCGCAGGGCATTTCTCAAGCTGCTCATTACATCTACAAGAGACTAGTGAACGATGGGATTCTGAGCCAGGCATTCACCGTCGCTCCTGTGAGTGTGTTTCTCCTGCGCTGATGTTATCCAGTCATAAAGGGCCGCTGAATGAAGGTGTGTTTGCAGGAGTATAAGCTGGTGATCAACGGTCACAGTCTGGGAGCCGGAGCCGCGTCTCTGCTGGCTGTTCTTCTGCGCAGCACACATCCCACACTCCAGTGCTACGCCTTCTCTCCACCAGGGGGCCTGATGAGGTAAAGCACACACACATGTGACCCTGGAGCACAAAACCAGTCATAAGGGTCAATTTTTCGAAATTGAGGTTTATGCATCATCTGAAAGCTGAATAAATAATCTTTCCATTGATGTATGGTTTGTTAGGTTTGGCTGAGATACAACTATTCTGGAAAATCTGGAATCTGAGGGTGCAAAAAAATCAAAATATTGAGAAAATGATCTTTAAAGTTGTCCAAATGAAGTTCTTAGCAATGCATATTACTAATCAAAAATTAAGTTTTGATATATTTACGGTAGGAAATTTACTAAATATCTTCATGAAACATGATCTTTACTTAATATCCTAATGATTTTTGGCATAAAAGAAAAATCGATCATTTTGACCCATACAGTGTATTGTTGGCTCAAGCTCTGCTCTTACTGAGGCCACAGAGAGAAACACCAGAAGCTGATATATACACTGCTGCTGGTGTAGACCCCCAGATGATATACTGACTCATGTGTGAGGGACCCATTCATACAGTGGGTACGGAAAGTATTCAGACCCCCTTAAATTTTTCACTCTTTGTTATATTGCAGCCATTTGCTAAAATCATTTAAGTTAATTTTTTTTCCTCATTAATGTACACACAGCACCCCATATTGACAGAAAAACACAGAATTGTTGACATTTTTGCAAATTTATTAAAAAAGAAAAACTGAAATATAACATGGTCCTAAGTATTCAGACCCTCTGCTCAGTATTTAGTAGAAGCACCCATTTGATCTAATACAGCCATGAGTCTTTTTGGGAAAGACGCAACAAGTTTTTCACACCTGGATTTTCCGTACCCACTGTATATTGAGGAATCTGAGTTTTTTTAAAATTATGTATAAACATCCATTACTATTAAATCAATTAATTATATATAATAATTTACTACAGTAAATTGCTAAATAGTATATATATCATGTATATAATATACATGTTACTAATTATATATATATATAGGATTATTATTTATTAATTTATAAATTAGTTATTAATATAATCATTTAATTTGCACTGCAATAAATTGTAAAATACTTTATATAATATAATGTATATAATATATGTTACTAATTGTGTGTACACACACACACACACATATATATATATACACACACACATACATACTGTATACACACACACACACACATATATA
>NW_015632479.1:151238-152936 GCF_001515625.1 Sinocyclocheilus rhinocerous
TGCAATAAATTGTAAAATACTTTATATAATATAATGTATATAATATATGTTACTAATTGTGTGTACACACACACACACACATATATATATAATTATTTATTAATTTAAATTATTTAAATCAATTAATATTTTACTTTGTACTGCAGTAAATTGTTAAATACTATATATTATATATATATTATTAATTTATAAATTATTTAATTATTTATTACCAGTCAAAAAATTTTAATAATTTTGATTAAATGTTTTTTTAAAGACGTCTCTTATGCTTCAATATATACAAATATTTTTATTTGAGTAAAAAGTACAGTAAAAATTTGCAATATTATTATAATGTAAAACAGCTGTTTTCTATGTGAATATATATTAAACTGTAATGTATTTCTGTGATGCGCAGCTGTATTTTCAGCATCATTACTCCAGTCTTCAGTGTCACATGATCTTCAGAAATCATTCTAATATGCTGATTTGCTGCTTAATTATCAATTATTAGTGGCTATTAATTTATAAATTATCGATGTTGAAAACAGTTTCTGCTGCTTAATATTTTTTATGGAAACTGATATATTTTTGTTTTTTTTGCAACATTATAAATGTATTTTATTGTCATGTTTGATCTATTTATTGTGTACTTTTATTGTTATTTATATAAGAATCACGGCACTGTACCGTGTTATTAGTGTACAGTAAACTGCAGTTTCCAGCTCTCGTCTGCTGTCTGTCCTCAGTAAAGCGCTGGCTGATTACTCCAAGCAGTTTGTGGTCTCGGTGGTGCTGGGAAAAGACCTTGTACCCAGGTGAGAGTCAGCGGTCAGTCACTGATTTACATGTGTATGGCTGTATTTAGAGCCTGTTTCTGGCTCCTTCTTTCTCACTTCTGCTTCTACAGTTAGCTTCGTATCACTTCCTCAAACTGACTGTGTTCATGTGTTTCTCTAGACTGAGTATCCCTAACATGGAAGACTTGAAAAGACGATTGCTAAAAATGGTATCTAACTGCAGTAAACCAAAGGTAGGGTCCTTCACTAATGATAGATAAGACGTTGTGCTGTTTACTCCATCAGTCTCTCTCTCTGAGTATAAGATCTTAATGCACGGCTGCTGGTACGAGCTGTTTAGAGGAACTCCTGATGATTTCCCTACGGAGCTGGAGACCCGGCGCGAGGAGCTGCTTAACCAGCCGTTGTTGGGTGAGGAGAGTCTGCTGCTTCGGTGCTCAAGCAGCTATCAGAGCCTGTCGCCTGACGAGTCGCCCCCCCCGCCTCACACACCTGCCTCTGTACCTGCCGGGACGAGTCCTGCACATCACAGAGGACCGGCCAGACATTTTTATTTGTCTTATCGATGACTTACCACACTTTATTACTTAGATCTGATTGACTCTAATAATTACAAACAACAATAATAATAATTACATGCATTCATGTGTTATTAAAATATATAATAATTATTAAAATACTAGTTATAGTAATACAAATATATATTAAACAATTAATGTTTTCATGCCTGTAATTAAAAATATAATTATTAAAATAATAATAATAAAAAAAATTTGACTCTAATACAAACAACAATAATAATAATTACATGCATTCATGTGTTATTAAAATATATAATAATTATTAAAATACTAGTTATAGTAATACAAATATATATTAAACAATTAATGTTTTCATGCCTGTAATTAAAAATAAATAT
>NW_015632479.1:152977-153266 GCF_001515625.1 Sinocyclocheilus rhinocerous
AAATAACAATTCATACCAGTAATAAAAAAAATATAATAATTAAAACTAATGGTTAAAAATAATTAAATACATTAAATACAAAAAACCTATTAAATTTATGTCTGAAATTGTATTTATTCATGGCTGTAATTTAAAAATATATAATTATTAATAATAATTGTTAAAAATAATTTAAAAATGTGTAATAATAAATTATATTTATTCATGTCTGTTATTAGAAAAATATATAATAATTAAAGTAATGGTTAAGAATTAAATCAAATATATAATAAAATAACAATTAAATATA
>NW_015632479.1:154180-155574 GCF_001515625.1 Sinocyclocheilus rhinocerous
TGAAATTGTATTTATTCATGGCTGTAATAAAAAAATATATAATTATTAATAATAATTGTTAAAAATAATTTAAAAATGTGTAATAATAAATTATATTTATTCATGTCTGTTATTAGAAAAATATATAATAATTAAAGTAATGGTTAAGAATTAAATCAAATATATAATAAAATAACAATTAAATGTATTCATACCAGTAATAAAAAAAATATAATAATTAAAACTAATGGTTAAAAATAATTAAATACAATATATAATAAAAACCTATTACATTTATTTATGTTTGAAATTGTATTTATTCATGGCTGTAATAAAAAAATATATAATTATTAATAATAATAGTTAAAAATAATTGAAAAATGTGAAATACAAAATTATATTTATTCATGTCTGTTATTAGAAAAATATATAATAATTAAAGTAATGGTTAAGAATTAAATCAAATATATAATAAAATAACAATTAAATGTATTCATACCAGTAATAAAAAAAATATAATAATTAAAACTAATGGTTAAAAATAATTAAATACAATATATAATAAAAACCTATTACATTTATTTATGTTTGAAATTGTATTTATTCATGGCTGTAATAAAAAAATATATAATTATTAATAATAATAGTTAAAAATAATTGAAAAATGTGAAATACAAAATTATATTTATTCATGTCTGTTATTAGAAAAATATATAATAATTAAAGTAATGGTTAAGAATTAAATCAAATATATAATAAAATAACTTGTAAAAATGGCTGTAATGGCTGTAATTAAAAAATATAATTAAAAATAATTAAAATATATAATAAAAAGACAATCAAATTGATTGATGTTTTTCTTCAAAGGAGTAATCACGTGTGTCTCTCTGTACACAGACACTGCTTCTCTCAGGTGAGATACGGTGCCGAGTGGTCGAGCGAGGCGTCGTTCTGTAATGTTCTGATCAGCCCGCGGATGATCGCCGATCACATGCCTGACGTGGTTCTGCGAGCGCTGCGCAGTCTGACCCACGAACACCCGCTTGCTCTCTGCTCGTCCTCCATCAGCAACAGCCACCTGAACGTCATCTGAGCTTCACTCACAAAAGAGATTTACTGGACTCCTCGTTTTATTTTGCCTATTCATTTCTGCATTTATACTCCCATCAGTGCTTCTTAAAGGTGACATATCATGAATATCTGACTTTTCCAGGTTGTAAGTGCTATAATCAGGTCCCCGGTGCATCTACCAACCAAGGAAACGTGAAAAAGATTAACCCAGTAACTTTGTTTTGGGAAGCCTTTTTCTGCAAGCGTCTGAGAAAACGAGCGCGTCTGATTTCGCTCCCTTGGTGACGTGGCAAAGGGATCTCATTATAATATTACCGCCCCTTAATCTGTACATTTCCACCCAT
>NW_015632479.1:156622-157245 GCF_001515625.1 Sinocyclocheilus rhinocerous
TTAAAAAATATAATTAAAAATAATTAAAATATATAATAAAAAGACAATCAAATTGATTGATGTTTTTCTTCAAAGGAGTAATCACGTGTGTCTCTCTGTACACAGACACTGCTTCTCTCAGGTGAGATACGGTGCCGAGTGGTCGAGCGAGGCGTCGTTCTGTAATGTTCTGATCAGCCCGCGGATGATCGCCGATCACATGCCTGACGTGGTTCTGCGAGCGCTGCGCAGTCTGACCCACGAACACCCGCTTGCTCTCTGCTCGTCCTCCATCAGCAACAGCCACCTGAACGTCATCTGAGCTTCACTCACAAAAGAGATTTACTGGACTCCTCGTTTTATTTTGCCTATTCATTTCTGCATTTATACTCCCATCAGTGCTTCTTAAAGGTGACATATCATGAATATCTGACTTTTCCAGGTTGTAAGTGCTATAATCAGGTCCCCGGTGCATCTACCAACCAAGGAAACGTGAAAAAGATTAACCCAGTAACTTCGTTTTGGGAAGCCTTTTTCTGCAAGCGTCTGAGAAAACGAGCGCGTCTGATTTCGCTCCCTTGGTGACGTGGCAAAGGGATCTCATTATAATATTACCGCCCCTTAATCTGCACATTTCCACCCAT
>NW_015632479.1:157256-189987 GCF_001515625.1 Sinocyclocheilus rhinocerous
GCAGCTCTATTCTGGAAAAGGGGGCGGGGAGCAGCAGCTCATTTGCATTTAAAGAGACAGGCACGAAAAACAGCTGTTTCTGCTTCCACTCAAAATAGGCATTTTCAAAATGATATAATAAATGATCTGTGGAGTATTTTGAGCTGAAACTTCACAGACACATTGTACATCTTGTAAAAAGGGGCATAAAATGTCCTTTAAAGGCTTCATGAACTGCCATATATTCCCATGTGACATTATTTTTAATTCTGTGTTGTTCAGCTGTAAGAGTTCCTTTAATTTTTTGTGTTTGTTTAAGATGAGCGATTAAGACTCGAGCAAGAAAAAGTCAGTATTATCAGTATCCTGGTGGCGTGATGTTTTTGTGGCGTATCTTCGCCGCTTGAGTATCGGGTGATCAGACTTTGATGCATGGCACCAAACGCATGAAAACATTTCTTCTGATGTAGACGAGAGCTTCATATCAGTGTCTGTTCGTTTACGCCACTGCAGCCTTTTCTGTTTTTTCAGGATGTCATGCATTTTTCCAAAATACAAATGCTGAGGAAGAGTTGGTCTGTCCTATGTTGGAAAAAGTGAGACTATATAAAGTGCATGTTTATAAGTGGCTCTTGCGAATGATAAATCAGACAGGACCCCGAGTTATATCCAGGGACCAGAATATCGTAGATAGTGCGGAGTTTTTAAGCATTACTTAAAAATGTTATTTTCTTGTTCTTGTCATGAAGAAATGAATCTTGGATCAACAACTGTTGTGTATATACACTCTCTCTCTCACACACACACACACACACACACACACACACTGTCACACACACACACAAACTGTCACACACACACACACACACACACACACACACACACGCACTACACACGCACTCAAACACGCACACTCGCACACACACAAACTGTCACACACACACACACTCACACGCACACACAGACACACACTCACACACACACACACTCGCTCGCACACACAGACACACACACACACACACACACACATATATATATATAAAGTTTGTCTGTTTAACACATTAATTTACTGCCACATACTGTCAGTTTTAGTTTCTTATTTAGAGTATAATTTCATTAAAAATTATTTCATATTTAAAATTTTAAAAAAAGGATGGAAATAAAAATTTTAAAGGGATAGCTCACCCAGAAATGAAAATATTTCTTTTAAAGCTACATTTTGTAATGTCTATTTGATTATTTTCTCATTTAACACAATAATGAATTTAAATGATCTTTTGGGGGTAATTTCTCGGCCGGATTTGATGTGCAATTAATTGGATTAATTAATCGCCACATTGTGCAATTAATTCAATAATAAAAAAAATTGTATATATATGTATTGTTAGAAAAGATTTATATTTTAAATAAATGCTGTTCTTTTTAACTGTATTCATAAAAGAATCCTGAAAAAAGTATGACAGGTTCCACATAAATATATTATTATATATAATTATATAATTAAAATATTAAGCATCAAAACTGTTTCTAACATTGATAATAAATCAGCATATTATACTGATTTCTGAAGATCATGTGACACTGAAGACTGGAGTAATCAAATATATATCTACATTTTTTCCCATTTATCTATATAGTTTGTGAAAATAGTTCGTAGAAACTGTGGTCACTCGTTGATTCCTTCTGGACCCGTGCAGGAAGTCACGTATAATTTTCAATTAAAAAGTTATTTATATGCAAATATTTAAATGCAAACTGCTAGAGTCAAATAAACAAAGCAGATAGCAAAAGTTTTGCGGGTGTCAACAAACAGCATCGTCGCCCCGCCCACCGCGCTCCTGGGCCGTGACGTCATCGCGTGACGGTCGCAGTGTTGCCAGGTCCGCGGTTTTCCCACGCGGAATCGGGCTACTTTAACGCTGTTGCCGCGGGTTGAAGCGACACCAATAACGTGATATTTATCCGCTGGAATGCGAATTCCAACCAAAAACGTCTTTTGTTACTCCCGGAACGCGATTGGGCTCGTTTTACGTAGCAGTCGGGCGGGTTTTGTTGTAAAAACCTGGCAACCCTGCGCTCAGAGTCCACTAGTCTCGTCTCCCGTCGGGACTGTACTTAACCACTGCTGTTTAGTGCAGATTATCCGGTCAAATAACTGTCCCCGAGGGACCGGGACCGGTTAGCTCGGCAACGGAGCAGGTTTAGTCTCTCTCGGTGTTGGAGCGGTTTCCTAAAAGTTCCTCGTAAATGTAAGTCGAACAGCAGACGTCGCGAAGTAAACGGAGATCTGGAGAGTTAACGTTAGCGTCTTAAAGTAGCGTAAGACTTCGGACGGAGCTCGGAAAACATCAACAACAAACCAAGAGAAATGGAGCTGGAGGACGACGTCCTTTACCAGGAGGACCCGGGCTCTTCGGCGATGATGTCCGAGCGGGTGTCCGGCTTGGCGAGCTCCATCTACCGCGAGTTCGAGCGGATGATCGGCAGATACGACGAGGACGTGGTGAAGGAGCTCATGCCGCTGGTCGTGGCGGTTCTGGAGAACCTGGACTCGGTGTTCGCGGAGAACCAGGAGCAGGAGGTGGAGCTGGAGCTGCTGAAGGAGGACAACGAGCAGCTCGTCACCCAGTACGAGCGGGAGAAAGCGCTGAGGAAGAGCAAAGAGGAGGTGAGAGACTAGGCCACTTCAGGAGAAGAGTTCCTAGAGCCAGAGATCCAACCAGAGCTGTACAGAAACAGTTCATCTCGGTCTCAGATCAGATTTAACCCCTGAAGTGTCTGCGCTGCCTTGATTGTCATTATGACTCCGTGCGTTTATAAAGTGTGCTGATTCTTATGCACTGGAGATATTATGCTGTATTAGTAATACAGAAAACATCCACAATACACATTAAAGAGTTAATTTTATCGCACTTTATCTATGTGCATCTGTAGATTTAAATTACATTACAATTTTTTTCTTCTCCTAACCAGCCAGAAAGTAACTTATACTAAACTTTAAAGTTTTATTCCTGTCTGCACTGCTGTTCAAAAGTTTGGGATCAGTAAGATTTGTGATGTTTTTTAAAGAAGTCTCTTCTGCTCATCAAGGCTGCATTTATTTGATCAGAAATACAGAAAAAACAGTAATATTGTGAAATATTATTACAATTTAAAATAACGGTTTTCTATTTTAATATATTTTAAATGCTTTTATTCAACAAGGATGTGCTAAATTGATAAAAAGTGATAATAAAGACTTGTACTGTTAGAAAATATTTATATTTTAAATAAATGCTGTTCTTTTTAACTTTATTCATTCAATAATCCTGAAAAAAGTATCACAGTTTCAAAAAAAATAAAAAATGTTTCCAACATTGATAATAAATCAGCATATCAGAATGATTTCTGAAGGATCATGTGACACATGGGAAGCCTGTGGAAGACGTGTTAGACGTGCACTGGTTCATTGTAAAGTGGCATATACAGTGTACAAAGGGACAAACCCCACAGAGTCTAAGTATAGCCTGCAAAACGATGATTATGTCAGAAATAGACTCATGCAGAATGTTTCCAGTGGTCACATTACTTCACTCGTGCTTGCCAGTGGTTCTGTTATAGACACACTAACAGCTGTCAGGTCGAGCAAGCCGTGTCTTGTAGTTGTAATGTGATTATACAATATGTCTAAGTCAGCTAAACACTCTTAATTTGTGTTAAGATTGTGACAGTGAAAATATGCAAGTGCATTGGGTTTACGGTAATGCATCAATGGTGCACTTGTGGAAAGTGTCCTAAATCACAGCTTTGGCGTTTAAATGCATAAAGGATGTTTGCTGTCTGGCACACTATACTATATAGCGAAGACATTAAATCAAACACTAATAACCATAACCTTCCAGTCCGAATCAGTGAATCGCCAACTCTAAATGCTTCAGATAGCTTTCAACAATAACATCTGCCGATGACTATTGCTGCATCATATGAACAACCAGTCAGTATTATACTGATTTAAGTTTCAAGAACCTTAAGTACACAAAACAAGCTTTATTTTGAGATGACGACACTCTGAAAGTAATGATAAGCTGCAGTGCAGTATTGAGTCAGACGCTGATTCAGGAACAGCTCTGATAGATTCAGGAATTCGTTCAGAGAATGATTCGGCAGATGATTCAAACGCGTGTTTATCAAATGTTTCCCTATGCCAGGGTTTCTCAAAATGGGGTTCCTGAGTTGATGGAAAGCTAATAAATAATTAATTAATAAAAAATTTAAAATTAAATGAAAATAAGTAAATAAAAAAATTGTTTACCTGCATGTCATGTGACCATTAACCAATATCAGAGAACTGTGAGCATGCAAATTAGTTGTTAAATTATTGAAATATTAAGCTGAAATTTTAGGGGGCACTTAAAGTAAATATTTTGTCTCAAAGGGGTTCGGCTTTCAAAAAGGTTTGGGAATTAATTACCGCTTTAAAAGAAAGATTTGTCTGTAAATCAGATCACACTGGTCGTGCTGCAAGTACAGTCCACTAGAACAACTCAAGAAATACATGTTTTCTTGTCATTAGGGCTCAACGCTAAGGATTAGCGTTAAAAAAAATAGTTGTTGTTATCATTGTTTTTGACCCATGTCATCTTGTATTCTAATAAATAAGCTTTTTTTAGATACCAGTTAAATTAAGTTTCTTTGTGTATCTGCCGATAGTTTTCTCAAATGAAATGGTGAAGTCCGCACTCTAAATTCCATTTTTATAACTAGATTCCGCGATTCTGGCTGTTTTTTTTGCATTGCACTAATTGCACTAATTGCACCTCTGTTCAGCATGATGTTATTGCTGTCTTGTTATTCATTGTATGCTACTGAGCTTTCCGCTGGACGTTCGTGAGATGTTTAAAATCATGGGCCTGTTACTGTACTAAGTATAGCCTGCAAAACGATGATTATGTCAGAAATAGACTCATGCAGAATGTTTCCAGTGGTCACATTACTTCACTCGTGCTTGCCAGTGGTTCTGTTATAGACACACTAACAGCTGTCAGGTCGAGCAAGCCGTGTCTTGTAGTTGTAATGTGATTATACAATATGTCTAAGTCAGCTAAACACTCTTAATTTTCCATGACTTTTCCGCGATTCTGTCTGTTTTTTTTGCATTGCACTAATTGCACCTCTGTTCAGCTTGATGTTATTGCTGTCTTGTTATTCATTGTATGCTACTGAGCTTTCCGCTGGACGTTCGTGAGATGTTTAAAATCATGGGCCTGTTACTGTAATCCTGTGTCTCTGTGTGCATGCTAAAACCAGATTATTTGTTAATGTGACAAACTGATTACAGCTTGAGCAAGTTAGCGCTTTGCTGTCAAACAAGTTTCACCTTTGTGCGAGAACATCTCTTAAGTGCCTTAATCCTGCTATATGACCTCAAACTCTTCTGTCATGCAGAACATCAGATAGTTTTTCCTCTCATTGCCAGAGAGGTCTTTTATGGCACACTGTAGGATACTGCATACATCATAAGAGTTTGTCAGTATTCACAGCATTGACTCGCCGAGCAATTGTGTCAGAGTGCAATTCATAATGCAGCACAAATGCATTGTGTTCTCAATGTTAATTATGCATAATCATCTGTGATATTGGACTGCTATTGATATTAACCCTAAAACCGTGATTATCTTGAGCAAAGGCCTGATGAACAGTCAGGTTTCTTTGCCAAAAAGTTTGAAGAGAATCTTGCTGAGCAGGTTAGATTATATAAACATGTTTATATGCATCTGAAGAGTAACACATCTGGTTTAATGGCACAGACATTTGACTGTGTGACCCCCTTAAAGACTGTTTGTTTCCAGAAGCTTTACTTTCACTGTTCCTCAGCGGAGGAATGATCTTCACAAGCCTCCAGAACATCTCACATCTTCTGAGGAGCCTTTATTTCTTCAGCTCTCAATCACTGCATTATATGTTTGGATCATTTCAATCTCATCTTACTGAGACAGATTACTGCAGATATAGAGCGACGACTGATATAACTGTTATAAAGATCTCATTGATTTACGTTACACGCATCAGAATTTCATCATATAAATATCAGCATCTGCTCAGTTTGAGTGTCTGAATAAAATGTAAGCATTACTTGCTGCCTTTTAATGCATGTGTGAAAGATTCATCACCCTGTCCGTGCCTGACCTCATGTGACTCTGCCTAACCCAGTTCAGAGCCAATGAATCCATGCATGACGCTCGGCTCAGATAACCGAAGAGAGGCACTCCCGAGCGAAAGCCAGCTAGCACAGCATATATCCCGTGGCCGTTATGAGCGATGGCTCTGAGCCCCGGAGGAAGTGTAGTGAAGGCGCAGTCGACTTAAAGAGAGCTCTATCAATAGAGTGGCGCTACACAGCAGCCTCTATCCGTGGCGGCACAATGGGGATATTATGTGGAGCAGAGAGCCTGAAGTCTGTATGCAGCCAGACGCTGTTCCTCTGCTCCGCTGTCATATGAGCGCTGTGCTCCAGATCATATGATGAACTGAACACGGACGCTTCAACAAGCCTGTGGCGCTTCGGCTGCTTCGAAGTGAATTCTGCACAAGTGCTTCTTTCAGTGTAGTGTATAGTATAGTGTGTTTATAAATCGAGACCCCTGTGCTCTGGCTGCTAATGCTCTTATTAGATTTTACTCCAGTTCACTACTACAGTCACAAGTCTATGCATTTCCCATTCAAATTGTGCATGTTATTTCTGACCTGCATAATCCATCTGTACGATGAATCGTATATTAATCATGATTACGATTTCTGCTTCTCTCGATTTAAGCATAAACGCCGAGATACAACTATTTGAAAATCTGGAATCTGAGGGAGCAAAAAAATCTAAATATTGAGAAAATCATCTTTAAAGTTGTTCAGATTAAGTTTTTAGCAATGCATATTACTAATCAAAAATTAAGTTTTGATATATTTACGGTAGGAAATGTACAAAATATCTTCATGGAACATGATCTTTACTTAATATCCTAATGATTTTTGGCATAAAAGAAAAATGTATAATTTTGACCCATACAATGTATTGTTGGCTATTGCTACAAATATACCCCAGCGACTTAACACTGCTTTTGTGCTACAGGGACACATATATGTAATGCATAAATATATAAATGTATAGTAATTTGAATAATTAGTTCATGCATAATGAACAGTCTTTTCAGTCAGTTGTTTTCCAGACAAAATGCATTCATTTGTAAAATTGTTTTTTTTTTCTTTTGGCGACTTTCAGTTACTCATGCTATTGTAAATGCACCATATTTGCATGCATATTTGCCATCCTTGATTAATTTATTCTGAATTTTATGTGGGGGATATTATTTGTCCACAATACTGTTTATTTCTTTATATGAAAAAACTATTTAGTGCACCTTTAAGCCGCTGACTTGCACCCACGCATAAGCGCACACGACAAACACAAACAGTGGCGGTTAGCGCAGATATTAGTGTCGTGGTCCGTTGCGTCTGTGGCTGCAGGGCTTGGGTGACATCTAACAATAGAGGTGAGGACATGCTGTGTGTTTGGAGTCTGGAAGGAGACTCCCAGCTGCCCTCGTACCCACAGACCTCGCCCATCACTGGCGTGTTCGTGTTTGGCATATGAAAGAGTGAAATGGGAGTGAGTAAGCCGGGCAAACGTCCACTCTTGAGTCACAGCTGAGTCACAAACTTTCCAGCAGCTGTTGGTCCTCTAGACTTCAGCCACTGCTGGGATTTCAGCTGTGTGTCTCTGCTGGCAGCAGAAAGAGTTGATTATAGAAATGACCCCTGGTTCGCATCGCACTCGGACGTCCACTGACTGCTGTGTTGACCTTGTGTTTTCACTTGACTCTTATGTTCTCCAGAGGCCTGATCGGGCTGTTTGTGCCTGAGAGACTCGTCCCATGTGAGCTATACTTATGTGGCTGCCCAAAAACACTGAATAAGTGGCTGAAATGATGTTTGAAAAGACTGAACATTTGGCTGTGGGTTTAGCAAATTGGCTGGATATTGGAGTTTAGCAATTCTCAGTTTTTCTTCGTAAATACACATTAAAAATTATTTTACAAAGAAACTTTTATTTATCTATTTATTTATTTGTATAGCGCTTTTCACGATACAATTGCAAAGCAGCTTCACAGAAAATTTATTTTCTACAAGTTTCTACAATATATCTAGTAGTAGCTTGTCAGTGGTGACTATGTGTATATTTATATATATATTTGAAAGAATTTAATACTTTTATTTATCAAGGATGCATTAAATTGATCAAAAGTGACAGTAAAGACATTTATAATGTTACAACAGATTTAAAATAAATGCTGTTCTTTTGAACTTTCTATTCATCTGTGAATCCTGAAAAATAAAATGTATCTCGGTTTCCACAAAAATATTGTGCAGCACAACTGTTTTCAACATTAATAATAATCAGAAATGTTTCTTGAGCAGCAAATCAGCATATTAGAATGATTTCTGAAGATCATGTGACACTGAAGACTGGAGTAATGATGCTGAAAATACAGCTGCGCATCACAGAAATAAATTACAGTTTGTTAGATATTCACATAGAAAACAGCTGTTTTAAATCAAGACAATGACCCTAAGCACACAGCTAAAATAACGAAGGAGTGGCTTCACAACAACTCTGTGACTGTTCTTGAATGGCCCAGCCAGAGCCCTGACTTAAACCCAATTGAGCATCTCTGGATAGACCTAAAAATGGCTGTCCACCAACGTTTACCATCCAACCTGGCAGAACTGGAGAGGATCTGCAAGGAGGAATGGCAGAGGATTCCCAAATCCAGGTGTGAAAAACTTGTTGGATCTTTCCCAAAAAGACTCATGGCTGTATTAGATCAAAAGGGTGCTTCTACTAAATACTGAGCAAAGGGTCTGATTACTTAGGACCATGTGATATTTCAGTTTTTCTTTTTTAATAAATCTGCAAAAATGTCAACAATTCTGTGTTTTTCTGTCAATATGGGGTGCTGTGTGTACATTAATGAGGAAAAAAATTAACTTAAATGATTTTAGCAAATGGCTGCAATATAACAAAGAGTGAAAAATTTAAGGGGGTCTGAATACTTTCCGTACCCACTGTACATTCTACAGTGTACCTGTAGAAATATCTCAGTGTGTAAAATCTCTCTCTGTCTCCTCTAGAGATATATTGAGTATGAGGACTCTCAAGAGCAGGATAAGAAAGATCTTCAGAACCGTGTGCAGATGCTGGAGGCTCAAACCAGACAGATGGAGCTCAAGACCAAGAACTACGCAGACCAGAGTAAGTTACCTGCTTTACCTCGAAGAGCCGGGTAATGTGCTCAATATTAACAACTCGTTCAAATATTTGCTTGTGTAAAAAATTGTTTATTTGAAGTTATCCTTGTGCTGTTTTAATAACATTTTAAAAGAGACCAATCTTTTTTTAAAGGTGTAAGAAAATAAGAAAATACCATTTCAGTTTTTCAACTTACTTTTCTTTCTTTTTTTTTTTGGAACTATTTGTGAAATTTCTGAGTAAATTATGTAAATCTTACATCAATTTTATTTATGTGTTGTAAAAAAAAAAAAATATTGCTTTTTATTAGTGCTTTCAAACGATTAATCGCATCCAAAATAAAAGTTTTTGTTTATATAATATACGTATATGTGTGTACTGTGTATATTTATTATGTATATATAAATACAAACACATGCATGCATATATTTAATAAAAATATGTCATGTTAATATATTAAATATATTTACATATAATATAAAATACAAGAATATAAATGTATATGCATGTAAATATTTCCAAAATATATACATGCATGTGTGTGTATTTATATATACATAATAAATATACACCGTACACACTCATATACTATGTAAACAAAAACTTTTATTTCGGATGCGATTAATCGCTTGACAGCACTACTGTTTATTCATCTGTATTGTTATATTAAACAAAAACTTTTATTTCGGACGCGATTAATCGCTTGACAGCACTACTGTTTATTCATCTGTATTGTTATATTGGTGTATATCAATGAAAATGATTGTAGATGGTTAGTGTAAATTTAAATATTAATTACAAATATAACTTCTCCATGTTCATGTAGTGAATAACATTGTGTAAAACATGCCTTAAAGGGACAGTTCACCCAAAAATGAAAATTAGCTCATGATTTACTCACCCTTAAGCCATCCTAGGTGTGTATGACTTTCTTCTTTACAATTGGAGTTATATTAAAAAACGTCCTGGCTCTTCCAAGCTTTATAATGGCAGTGAATGGGTGTCGAGATTTTGAAGCCCAAAAAAGTGCATCCATCCATCATAAAAAGTGCCTCACACAGCTCCGGGGTTTAATAAAGGCCTTCTGAAGCGAAACGATTCATTTGTGTAATAAAAATATCCATATTTAAAACTTTATAAACCGTAATCTCTAGCTTCCGCTAACTGTCATACGCACGTCCGTGAGGTTTTCCTTAGCTGTAAACAAAACTTAGCTCTCACAAGACTAGCATATTCTCACCGGAGCGAATTATTCATTATTTTAGCTGCATTTTTATTGTTTAGTTCTTACATTGGAAATTTAGAATCTGCGATGGCTGTTCAATATGAAATGAAGGTTAATTTAAAATTCAGTGCTTCTCAACCTTTTTCACCGTAGATATTGCCAGTATTTCTACTTTAACTATAACAAAGCTTTTTTCTTTGAACAGAAACTGGAAGTGTCAATATATTTAACTAATTAACCATGATTGATTTTGTGATTCCAGAAGTTTCAAGAACTGTGCTAAATGCTCTTTTTATTATAAACAATAGCTATAGAGGGACAATAAGAACACAATGATTTTTTTTTTACTTTTTAGCATTTAAATTTAGAGTTAGATTTTTTAAAAATATATTAATAACGATTTAAATATTTTGAAGTCATCCTATAGCCTGCAGCAGAACCGATGCGTCTACATTTTTACTCTTTCTGTATGAAGATATATATTAGGGATGTAACGGTGAACCGCGAGCCGGTTGAAAATCGATTCAAATATGTGACGATTCAAATCGGTTGAGATGTTAAACAAATTGCGATTCAATTAGGGGTAGTTTATATGAATGTATGTCTGAGGGGAACTTACTGTCTTTAGAAAAGTTTCGATGGCATTTTTTCTTTTCATCTTGCCTCTGCATTAGTGTTGTCAAAAGACTCCTTTAGTGCATTTAGGGCCGAAAAGGTTGCTGCTGTCATCAACCAATAGTGTGTGTGTTTGCATTCACAGATGATCCACAGTTACATGGAGCACTTGGAACGTACCAAATACCAACAGATGACGGGAGAGACCACAGACACTGCGAGTCAGAGCAGAATTAGGTGAGGTTTCTGATCTCGCTCTCATTCGGAAACACTACACCTACACAGTTTCTGTGTGTATAAAGCAAGCTGTAATTAATGGTTTCTACAAGGGTTTCAGTGATGGCTGGCTGATATTATAAAGACAACATGTTGTTTGCTAAATTAAATTAATTGGCTTTTATATTTTCATTTGACTATACAAAATATCTGTAAAATATTTACACTTCTGTTCGAAAGGTTGTGGTCGGTAAGATTTGTGTTTTGTAATGTTTCTGAAATACGTCTCTCTTCTCCTCACCAAGGCTGCATTTATTTGATCAAAAATACAGTAAAAATTGTGAAATATTATTGCAATTTAAAACAGCTGTTTTCTATGTGAATATCTGTTAAACTGTAATTTATTTCTGTGATGCGCAGCTGTATTTTCAGCATCATTACTCCAGTCTTCGGTGTCACATGATCTTCAGAAATCATTCTAATATGCTGATTTGCTGCTCAAGAAACATTTCTGATTATTATCAATGTTGAAAACAGTCGTGCTGCACAATATTTTTGTGGAAACCGTGATACGTTGTATTTTTCAGGATTCACAGATGCACAGAAAGTTCAAAGGAACAGCATTTTTTTAAATATAAATCTTTTGTAAGTAACATTATAAATATCTTTACTGACACTTTTGATCAATTTAATGCATCTTTGCTAAATTAAAATATTAAGTTCCTTAAAAAAATCTTATATAACTATGGACTATTTTTTAAAACTGTGACTGTCGTAGAATGAAGTAATCACAATTAATCTTATGATTTTCAGACATGAGAAAGCAGAATGAAACCATAATAATAAATGTTAAATTCAATAAGCTTTTTTTACAGTCAAATTTTCAGACCGGACCACAGTTTGAAAACCCCCGTGCTGGACTGAACCATGTTACAAGTGTAGTGAGAATCATGTGTTGCTTGTGAAGGACACGACTGTTGGTTTATAGATGGATCCATCTGCTGAGAGGATTATGGGATTATTTAAAAAATGTGATCGTGTCGAATCAAAGTGTTCGGAAAAACAGCAGTGTGTGGTTGGGCTGCCCAATTTAATCAAATTAGGCAATCGTTCAAAGTCCACTTTTGTTATTCCGCGTGCTTAAGATGTGTTTTTTTCTCTTTCTACAGGTTATCTTAAAGGTTTTTCCATTGTTTTAATTTTAGTTTTAGTATAACATTATAATACCATGCATGTTTTTACTTCTTTTACTTAAAGAAAAAAAAAAACAATCCAATGTATAGTTGACATTTGCTGCTTAATACAATAGAAAAGCAATAAAAGTTTTTCAGTTAGTGTTTTCAGCTTATTTTCATCTAAAAATATGGCATGCGGTTGTTTCAAACAATGGCATAAACATCATTCAATGTAATAATATTGTGATAATCGTAATCATTAATAATCTCAATTACAATTTCAAGGGAATAATCGACAATTATGAATTTTGTCATAATCGTGCAGCATTAGTATGTGGTATAAAAAGTTGTTCCCTTCAACATTCAAGCTGATTTTAACACCAAAACATTTTTGTTTTTGTACAATTAATTATTTTTTTATTCCAGCATTGACTTTAAAGAACAATGTGTTTTATATGGAAGCCGTTTCCGCCACTGAATAAGAAATAAAAAAAGGTAATTGTGAGTTTTTATCTCACAATTCTGACTTTTTTCTCAGAATTTGCTTGATATAAACTCGCAATTGCGTGAAATTAAGTCAGAATTGCAGGATATAAAGTCGCAGCTGCAAGTTATTAAGTCAGAACTGCGAGATATAAACTCATAATTATATTATATCTCGCAATTGTGATTTTATTTCTCAGAATTGCAACTTTTTATATCACTTTTTATATCATTTAATGCGAGTTTATATCTCAAAATTCTGACATTTTTCTCAGAATTGTGTGATATAAAGTCACAGTTCTGATAAATAAAGTCGCAATTCTGAGAAATAAAATCACAATTGCGTGATAAAAAGTCGCAATTACCTTTTTTTTATATTTTATTCAGTGGCAGAAATGGGCTTCCATAGTTTTATACTCAGTGTTAAAGACAGAAAAAGCTTGCTGTATTTAATATGCATAATGCCAGATAACAAGCTGCATTTTGTTTATTTTAAATTGCGTAAATACAATGCATGCACTTCAAAGTCCAGGATTCATTCCCCTGACACCTGTTAGCAGGTGGATTGTGCTTTTGTTTTCTCTGGAGTAGGGGTTGACCGATTATCGGCACCGATATTAAGCTTTTTTTATGGTTATCGGTCATTTCTAAACCGATTTTCCGCTAAAATAATTGAAAAGCATTTAAAGAAAGTTTTTGTCAGAGCCTTTGTTATTCTTAACTTTGACATTAATTTTCATTTTTACACCAGACACATATATCAGTTCAAAATATCGGTTATCGGTCTACTTGATCTGTAATAATCGGTATCGGCATCGGCCCTGAAAAACACACATCGGTCGAACCCTACTCTGGAGACGAGCTGGAGTGTGTTTGTTGTTCTCTCTAATCTGCATAAACGCATCTGTTCCCACATCCAATCAGCTGTGGAATGGAAAACAGAAAATGCATACAGAATTAGTGCATAAGAGCTGTTCATGAGGCATCAGAGGAGTGCGTGAGCAACACACAAGGACAGACAGCTGCTGTAAAGCCGCTCATGCGTATGTGTGTGTGTGTGTGTGTGTGTGTGTTCGTTGCTCGCCGGAGTGGATGATGTCACATCAGTGAGAGGCTGCTCAAACACACACACACACAGATCCTCACGCTGCTGTGCCGGTGTTGATGGGGTTGTTTTCGTGTATCGGGGGGCGGCAGCAGCCATGAGTCCGGGATGCATGCTGCTGTTTGTCTTTGGCTTCGTGGGGGGAGCGGTGGTCATCAACTCTGCCGTGCTGGTCTCTCTCTCCGTTCTGCTGCTGGTGCATTATTCCGTCTCTAACGGCCTGCCCGCCATCACACACTCCCTGCCCCGCATCAGCAGGTACGCAGCCACAGCGCGTGTGTTTGTGGATGTTAGCCTTGTTATTCTAGTTATTGATCCTCTTCATGTTAAGCCTCTGTTTTCCCTGCATTTCTGTCGGTCGGTCTTTGTACGTTACTGATGTCGTGCATGATTTTACTCTGTATTGCAATCATGCACTGCTTGTTCATCATGTGTCTGTTACCTCTGAGACGAGTCGAGAGAATGTAGTAATCAAGAGTGGATCGAGCATTTCTCTTGTCAACACAGTGCAGTTTTCTGTCTGGGGTTCTGTCAGAGAAATGCGTATTGTTCATTCTCTATGGCTTCAGTTTGTTCTGTACTTCCATACTTCCTAGAGTTGCATTCAGCACAGCTGCAACTGAACACCTGATATTGTTTGCTGCTTTGAAGAGCTTTCTGTTGTTTGTTTGGAGATGTTAAACTGGTTTCATGGTCGTAGTGTTGTCTTCAGGTGATTAGAATTGTAAAACTTGTAAACACTGTAACCTGAGCTTTAAAATAAGAAGAAAAAAAAAAAATATATATATATATTCTTTGTCTAAAGATAATAAGGCCTCCACTAGTAAAACTACCAATCAAAAGTCTGGAGACAGTAATATTACTTTTATTCAGAAAGGATGCATTACATTGATCAAAAGTGACCGTAAAGTAGGTGTCAAATCTATTAATCGTGAGTAATCGCACCCAAAATAAAAGTTTGTTTACATAATAATATACGTGTATGTACTGTGTGAATATGTATATCATGTATATATAAATACACACACACATAAGAAGTATATGTAATTTATATTTATATTTATTTATAATATAAATCATATATAAATATGTGTATATATATATATATATATATACACAATGTAAATATTTCTTAAATATATGCATGTACCCACACATATATTATGTAAACACGATTAATAGATTTGACAGCCTTAAGGGCTTTTCACACTGAAAGCGCTAATTCGGCGTGAATGTTCGGCGCGATGACGCTTTTGAATCGAAACAATAGATCCCTATGGGGCTATTCACACCAGGCGTGATCATTCGCGGTGCGAAAAAGCGAGGTTTTTTTTTTCGTCCTGTGTGTCGATTTTTTCCCCCGTTGCTCAACGATAAAACGGGCCGTCCAATCAGATTTGAGCTTAGATCACGTGCCCAGAGCAGCTGCTGTTGCACAAAAGGGTGAGAGCGGTGGCGCTGTTTCGAAAACCAGTGTAAACAAACACCGAAGAAGAGTATCCCGGTAGAGAGTGGATGCCGAGTTCCTGTTATCTTTGGTATCTGAGAACAGATTTATTCTCACATGTTCTTAATATAATTTCTAAATTCTCCATTGAATTATATGATCTGGAGTGACCGATTTCTTCCACGTGCGCGGGTGTTATGAATCACGTTAACTCTCTAGATCTTCCGTGTTTAAAAAAACGAGTGAAACATTTTTCTACACATGAAATATGAAAGCAAATAGACATATGATTTTGACGATATATTTCTGTATGTGACGAGTGAAACGTGCATTTTTTCTACACATGAAATATGAAAGCAAATAGACATATGATTATGACGATATATTTTCTGTATGTGTTTTGTACGCAGCTCATGGTAATTTTATAACACTAAAGGATGTTTATGACAAAAAGCAGTGTGGCGTTATTAAACATAGCCTACAAAGAGCGCATGTCTGCCTATTATAGAATCAAAATCAACTATAGATCACAATCGAAAGTTATTACAAGCACTCGATGATGGTTTATAGTGGGTTTTAAGCAAAACCGATAATCACATACATTTTCAAATATGGCTTGATGCTAATTGTATTTATATTTTAAGATGTTTTCTTGTACGCATTATAGATAGTTTGTGTTTCTGGCGTAGAACCAATCTTTATTTAGCTATATTTAATGCTGTATATTGAGCAGTGGACGATGTTAAATCCATATTTGAGATACATATCTGAGTAAAAATGCATTGCTAGTCGGCACCACCTAGCGTGCAGGCGTGAATTAGCAGAAGGCGATCAATCGTTTCGTGCTCGGTGTGAAAGCAACGTTCGCCGGCGATTCGCCTCGCTTTTTTCGCAATCGTGCTCAATGTGAAACGGACTTTACAGTAAAGACATTTATAATGTTACAAAAAAATTGTCAAATAAATGCTGTTTTTTTTAACTTTCTGTGAATCCTGAAAAATAAAGTGTATCACGGTTCCCACAAAAATATTCATCAGCACAACTGTTTTTAACATTGATAATAATCAGAAATGTTTCTTGAGCAGCAAATCAGCATATTAGAATGATTTCTGAAGATCATGTGACACTGAAGACTGCAGTAATGATGCTGAAAATACAGCTGCGCATCACAGAAATAAATTACAGTTTAACAGAGATTCCCATAGAAAACTGCTGTTTGAAATTATAATAATATTGCGCAATTTTTACTGTATTTTTGACCAAAAATGCAGCCTTGCTGAGCAGAAGAGACGTATTTCATCAAAATAATCTTACCAACCACAAACATTTGAACTGTAGTGTATTTTAGCATAATTAAGACAATTTGGAGTTCAAAATGTGCTTAGTTGTTATGACAGTGTCACAAAAGGTTCTAAAATAGACATTATTGTCTCTATGCTAAATATTTATTGTACAATTAGTTGACTGTAATTCTGGAAACGTTTGACAGTAGACCTCTTATCATGAGCCAGAATAAAAGACTGATAAATATAATTTGAGTAAAAATTGATAAAAATGTTATTTAATAATCAACAAATACTTGTTTCTGACTGTGTGATATTCTAATGTAACCAGAGAAATCCAGTAGATTATATTCATTGATTAAATCTGAGTAATGAAAGTGATTTTGATCATTTTGAAAGAGTGTTTCAACTAATCCTGACTCCAGAGAGCAGCTTGCTTTGGTTCATTGCAAGAAATGAAACACTCGCTTTTATGTTTTGATAAAAGGGAAACTGTGCTTGCTTCTGAGCCCATCTAAGATAAATCTTTTTCATCTAGTTTTTATATGATTTAGTTGAAAACAGCTGGACTTGTTCCAATGCAGACAGTCATATTAGTTGCTTTTGACCGATTTCTGGCAAGATTACTTCTAGTTCTGCTTTTATAAATAACTTGAAACAGAAACTGCCTGTGCTGTAATAGCTCTTCACGAGTTGAACTTCGGACCTTTACTGCGTGACGTGTGTGATTACACAAGCATGAGTATTGATGTACATTCATGGAGCTCTATCTGATGTATAAAGCTTCGATTTTCCATGCAAGCCTAAATGCATGCATTTACTCCCTTTTATTTTCACTTAACGCATGTTAATGAGGTGCACTTGACTTTTGGGACGCTTGTTCCTCGGTAGAGATAGAGCACAGATTTGTGTGGTAGTATTTGAATCCACATTTCCTCAAATCTGGTTCTTGTTTCCAAACCGTACTTTACACTTTCCTTACTGTACTGTTCCAGCAGAATAGAGTAAATCCTGCTCATGTGAGCAGATCCGCTCTGAATGTGCAGTCAGCAGGTTCAGGCTCTCAATGCAGCTCTGTGGCAACCCACAACAGGAGGAGAGACAATCAGAGAAGACAAAAGAAAAGTCCCATCAATCAAACGCTCCTCGGCTCTCCTAGAGGAGCTAGTGCTGTTTGCTAAGGCACATACTTCTCGCACCCAAAACTTTGTATTGCAGGCGGAAACATCCAGAAGGCCTGTACTGAGGCATGCATAAGGATCAGAAAAACATAACGACTTTTGACTTGGCTTTTTGACTTGGCAACACCCTAGTTACCAGTCCAAACGCCTTAGAAACCCCTTATAGTTCTGGGAAAGTTGTCAGTCCAATTGTAACATGGTGGCGATGAGTTTTTCTCCAGAAAGCAATGTAAAAAAAGCTGTGAAACCAATGTAACTCAGAAACTTGTTTTGGTGGTAAAATGGTGCATTTGGAGGTAATATGGTGTGTATGTTAATATAGTGTTTTTTGGTGGCAATATAGTGTCATTTCCATCCAATACTTGATATGAAATTGGTGAGAAAAAAATTTAAGTAATCCATAATGTTTCTTGCTCGTGTCTATTGGTGTGTGATATTGACAAAATTGTATCTCGATATTTTTGGGATATTTTTTTTTCGATAACGATAATTAAAGTATATTTTACTGAGTGTGTTTTTGTGCTGGTGCTTTGGCTGGTTTGGGCCTGTCATGGATAAATAAATAAAACACTAAAACCACCAGTAGGTGGCGGCAAGTGCTTGACTTAATGAGTGATTCATTGAATCATTCATTCAAATGATTCATTCAAAACGGCTGATTCATTTAGAAACAAAGCAAGTGACTGTCTTTATGAATGGATCATTGAATCATTGACTCATATGATTCGTTCAAAAACGATTCATTCAGGAATGAAACACTGCAGTGTTGCTCTGTGATGCACAAATGTCCTGCTCTGGCTTCGCTTGGAACTATTTTTGTTGGAAAAAAACCCCCAGACTAAAACAGATTATTGTGTCTAAACTAGTAACTCAATATAAAATCAATACAAAATTTGCAATCACACTCACGCGCCAATATTCAGGAAAACGGCACTCTTGCTTGTTTGATATAACTTGTATCTCATATCTTATAAATTTGAAAAACAAAAACCCATACAGGGATATTTTTTGCTTTCATAACTTGAACTATAGGGGCATTCTGACTGCATTCTAATAGGTTTTATCATGTAGAGAATGCTTTTGTGAATGACTTTTTTGCATATACTCATGCATACTCGATAATGTCAACATGCACATCGTTAAAACAACAATTACCATATTATTGTAGACAATAAATATCACACACCTACAAGTGTTCAGTCGTATGTTTTGTGTGTGTATTTAGGAAGGAGCGCCCCGTCTCTCTGGGTATCTTTTCATTGCCGGGAAGTGATGTGATGAGCCCCGATCTGCACAGGGAAGCTGTGGAGACTCCAGGAACGGACACATGGAGATATAACAATCTCAGCCACCCTCGCTCCAACACCAGCCTCAAGGTGAGAAACGCACTGGTTTACAGATTATTTACTTACTAGGAGTGAGAATCTTCGGGCACTTCACGATCCGATCCGATTCCAAAACTATTCTCTATCTACATTTTTTCCCTAATTAATTCTTCTGCTGTGCAAATACATCTTTACAACTTTACATTTTAACCAAAATTGCAGTTTCTATGCTTTTTGTTTATAGTTGCAATCTCTGTAAGTCAGTACTGCCATCTTAAAAATAGCTAGGGGTGTGAATCTTCACTGGTCACGAGACTTGTAGAAGCAAGATAAAATGACACGGTTGCTTACAATAGTAAAACAGGGTTTTACTTGGGTTTCCGGTATAGTCTACAGCTTTAGTTGAAAGAGCTTTTTTAGAAATATTGATATGTAATTAAAGGTCTCAATTCCCAGCCCTACTAGCGAGTGATCATGTCATCATCCGAGCAGGCTGTTATCTGCTTCCCAGAAAGTGTCCCTGGAGCACAAAAGCAGTGTTAAGTCGCTGGGGTATATTTGTAGCAATAGCCAACAATACATTGTATCGGTCAAAATTATCGATTTTTCTTTTATGCCAAAAATCATTAGGATATTAAGATCATGTTCCATGAAGATATTTTGTAAATTTCCTACCGTAAATATATCAAAACTTCATTTTTGATTAGTAATATGCATTGCTAAGAACTTCATTTGAACAACTTTAAAGATGATTTTCTCAATATTTAGATTTTTTTGCACCCTCAGATTCCAGATTTTCAAATAGTTGTATCTCGGCCAAATATTGTCCTATCCTAACAAACCATACATCAATGGAAAGCTTATTTATTCAGCTTTCATATGATTCCATATCAACCTTCCATCTCCCATAGAGATACATGCACTAGGCCCCTTCATACATATTAATGTTAATGAAGTAATCATTTGCCGACAACCTCTTCCTGCCGTGTTTACATTCACAACCCTCTCAAAACTCAAGACAAACAAACCACTCAAACTGGGTAGTTCTCACCAAGAATATTTCAAGATTTTGAGGAACAAATGTGCAAGTTGTGGGGAAAGCCCATCTCGACGGATCCACTGGACTCATCTGAATTCTCTCCTCTCTCCTGGTTCACATTGATTTTGTCAGGAACGATGGCATTGTCAATCTCTCACGTCCTAGAACAGCCCGACCTTGAAACGTCTCAGTGCAAGGGTGTCGCTTGAGCCTGATGCAGGAGTTTTTGAAGCATGACGGTCATATTTCAGCTTACACTGCTGGAGTCTGATGGTATGTGATGAGCACTTCTGCCATCAGAAATCCTTGTTTACTTCTGTACCATCTCATACTGTTCTTCCCAAGGATGGAGACCTCATTCTTTTCGACTTTAAATGCACTTCTCATACCTTGTATTCCCTCATTTTGCATTTATTTCTTGTTTTCTTGACTGCTTTTTTCTGTCACGATTTGACCTACTTACTATTCTGTTTTCATCTCGAAAGATATGAGAACTTAATTTCTTATTTTTTTGTCATAGAAAAGTACAGATCCCTGTGCATGACATGCAGAAGAAAAAATTGATTAATTTTAAAATTAATTTGTCGCCATGTTGTATTAATACAATTAAATCATGGACACAATTTAATTAAATTGAGAGAATAAATTAGTACAATATGGCCGCAAACTTAAATCAGAGAATAAATCAAAAGGTCGTATTTTTTTTTGTCTATTTAATATATATAGAAAAGTACAGAGCCCCATGCATTTTTATGGGTATTCTGGTGGACCTTCACAAAATCAGCAAGGTGCATGGAACGTTTCAGTTTCAGTTTAATTTATTTATATAGCACATTTAAAAACGACAGAGCCGACCAAAGTGCTGCACAGAGAAGTAGAATTAAGCCAATAACCATAAAACAAATTGACAAGAAAAAGGTGACAGAAATAATACACAACACTAAATATACACACAATAAAACTATATACAGCAGTTACTCCAGCCCATAAGCCTTTTTAAAAAGATATGTCTTTACTAAAGATTTAAAAACCTGAAGAGAAGTGGCCGATCGCAGGTAAAGAGGCAAGTTATTCCACAACTGAGGTGCTGCCACCGAGAATGCCCGATCCCCCTTACGTTTTAAACGTGTCTTAGGAGCAGACAACAACAAAGTGTTTGATGACCTTAATGGCCTGTTGGTCTGATAATGGGGGAGAAGATCAGATAAATAGTTTGGTGCCAGGCCTGTGAGGGACTTATAAACAAATAGTAATACCTTTAAACTGGATTCTATATTCAATGGGAAGCCAATGCAAACCAACCAAAACAGGAGTGATATTTTCCCTCTTCCTAGTTTTTGTTAAAAATCTGGCCGCAGCATTTTGGACCAACTGAAGGCGAGACAGACAAGATTGAGCGACCCCTAAATACAATGAGTTACAGTAATCAAGTCTGGATGAAATGAATGCGTGGATAACAGTTTCTAAATCTTTAAATGAAAGAAAAGATTTGATTTTGGCAATCATCCTAAGCTGAAAAAATGCTGATTTGACAACTGTTTATTTGTTTGTCAAATTTAAGTGCCGGGTCAAAAATAACTCCCAGATTTCTTGCATGAGAACCTACGGTGTTAGTTATAGGAGCCAAGGTCTTTGAGAGGGTATTTGCAAAATCCGGACGTCCAAAAAATTTTCCAGAGTCAACAGCCAGTAACAGGAAAGTATTTATTATTATTTATTATCTGACTGTCCCATTGGTTAATTGTACATTTGAAGCTTGTTTTTTTGTATTAGTTTTTTGAATTTGCAATATTTTAGCCCTGATGAAGGCCTGTGTGCAAAATAAATAAATATTTCTTATTAATTATATTAATTATTAATTATTATTTTCAGTTTGACTTCTTTTTGATTTCTCCACTTTGCAAGTGTTGCTGGTATCCCTTAAAATACAGAGCCTCATGCATGACATGTGGGGAAACAAAATAGATATTGTGGCCACAAATGAAGAATTTGTTTTCATGACTTATTAATTTGCAGCCACATTTTACAATTATTTTACCTCATTTTAATTTAGTTAAATCATGCCACTATAGCGTTATTTATCTAAAACCAGGGAGCAAATTAATAAGTTATAATAAAGGAACTAATTCTTAATTCATGGCTACTATATCTTGTTTTGTTTTTCCCCTCTGCATGCCATGTGTGGAGCTCAGTGATCTTTTATGTGAAGGTTTTGGTGTTGCAATTAGCTGAACTAATCAGGGGATTTGTTAAAAAATAATCTTATGCAAAATAGGAAGTATTGTTGCACTCAGACAAATGTATTACTTCATGTATTTCAGTCAATAAGACTTATCACCAAACAAGACTAAAAGGTCTGCCAAAACTATTTTATTTTTTATTTTTAAATTTATTTTGTATGACAAGCTTCATATAGTGTGCAAACAACAATTTTTTTTGTTTTGTTAAAATGAACATCAGGCACTCTTTCCAATTCATTTGCAAGAAGGTGCAGAGCTGTAGGTGCTACGCACATACAGAAACTGCTGGCTCAAACCGCTTGGCAACTTGTCTTGTTCTTCTGGTGTTTATGAATAATATTATCTGTTCAGCTTCATCCCTATTACCTCATCGTGACTTGATGCATTCATCGGTCTGACATCAGAAAGTTTGTGAAAGCTCAAGCCCTTTTTTAATACAAAAAAGTCACAGTAGGTGTACATCCAACTCTGTTATTTGAGAAGATCAATGAATATTTGATTTCTCATTATAAGACCCCATCAAGGCCACTGGTGAGTCGTCTCGGTTTCAGACTCCCACTGTGGGCTGATACAGACAGGTCTTTGTGTGCTCCGTGACTCTGCATTTCTCTCCATATCATCCCCCAGAGTCTCAGCGCTGCTGCTTCTGAGAGACATGAGAAACTAGGCCATGACTTGCTGTCAGCCCCTCCTCAGGTTTAACAGCTCTGAACCTCCACGCTGAGAAAAAGTGGGCACATGCTGCCATGGAATCCCTAGAGAGTATGGGAGCCTCTTGCAAACAAGGTTTTGTGTGTGCGCACTTGTGCTTTTGTTGGCTTGTGCGCATATGTCAGGGAGGAGAAAGAGCGCTTTGAAGTTTGTGCTTTCCAAACAGGAGTGTAAAACCTGCTATCGGTCCCTGTGGATTCATCGCACTTCCATAACCGATTGATTTTAATGAGAGCTTTGGTTTTTTTATAGAGCCCGGTCACCAGGTGTAGTGCTGTTTAAAAAATCCCATTAATAATAAAACATCTCATTATCTGAAGAGCTGGAGGGCACTGGCCTCACAATGTGCCATCATACGGTCTTGCCTCTGTGTATACAAACAAAAGAAAAGAAACTTCAACATTCAGATTTTCACTTATGTTTCTTCTGATGTTCTGTGTTAATAGAGAAAGACATTCAAAGCATGTGAGCACCTAAACCTAAACATACAATTCACTGCATTTTCCAGCTGAAATGAACACTAGTGGCAGTAAAACACCAACAACTTGTATCCCTTTTCACTTAGATTATGATTATAGAGGCAGATTGTCGATTAATGAAGACTTATTTTTGCCTGGTTTTTTGCACAATACTATGTTATGAGCTCATAACACTTTTACCATGGTGCATGATTTGTAAACTAACACATTTTGATGTTGTCATCTCATAAGCAGCTCCATATGTGTGTCTGTTCTGATGTAGTAAACCTGCTCGGTAGCGCACCCGGTGCAGCATTGCACTTGTGATGAGAAGCGCTCGGGTACGAGTCCGTCAAACACCAGTCACCATAAAAGAGCTCAGAGACTTGTAGAAGCTAGATAACATGACATGGTTGCTACAGCACATGTGTTTTTATCTCACGTTTGCTTTTGTTATTTTGTTAGTGTCGGTGTTACGTTAATTTCAAACGTGGTTAACCTTTTAGTGCCACTTCATTTGCGAAATGCCACGATACGTACAACATCCAATGTAATAAAATTTTGGATAAACAGATAAAAAGCGCTTTGAAATGTCACTGGACATTTCACTTTGAAAGTGTAGCAAAACGTATAATCAAAAGTAGCACCGTGATATAATTTTGCAGAACCCATGCACGTTTTTTCCAGTGAGCCTGGTTTGATATTAAGGTATCACAAAAGTTTTTATTACAGTGGCCAAAAAAATGGTCTTTGAAGTCAAAATGTCTTTTTTGCAGTGCATGAACCTTGTCTTATTGTGTTGTGTACTAGTCATTGTTCTGTCATTATAAGGAAGAAAATGTCTTGGTAATCTGCCAGTGAGTTTCTGGTTTGACATTAACATCTGGTTTTAAAGCTTTAGTTCAATCTGGCTCCATTAAAAAGTGCACCATAAAAATACACAAAGAAAGTGTCTGCCATGCGTTGATCGACCATGAGAGACAGATTATGTGTAATCCTGGCCTACAGTTAATTTTACTGTAGTTACAGCTTAATCTGGATTTGACAAGCGGACTCCTGATGCTTTTTGGGAAGGACTGGCCTGATTTTCTTTTTACATAATAGCAATGCAGTTCCCATCAGCCACCTGGCAGAGTGTGTGATAAACAGAAAAAAAGGGGCAGTGCAATGTTGCTTACTGTACGTTTCTCTCTGGGCAGCTGGAGGCGAATGAATCCCTCTGGAGAGGGGATGGTAAGAGTTCACAGGAGAATTTGGAGACCCAGTGGAGCGACTCCAGTAAGGTAGTCCCGTCTGCTAGTCCTGCTATAATCTCCACAGCAGCCGCAGCGCAGCGCAGTGTGTAGTGTGCTGTGTTTGGCTCGTCTCCAGTGCATCCACACACTGCTGTCTGCAACCACATACTAACATATAAACAACATATAGGCCAACTCACATAGGAGTGAGCACCAAAGCCATCGCTCACGAATGCAGTCAGTGCCTCTGGTGGTGTCGGAGTTAAACTGTAGTTGTGGTTGCTGTCAGCATCTGTGTGGTTGATGTTATTGCTTGCAGTTTCAGTTGCAATCTCCAGTGTAGTCAAAATAATATTCCCGGTTATTTTCAACTTCTAACTTCTCAAAATAGCAACCGTGTAGGAGGTCTTTACGATACTCTTATTAAATGCTTTATGAAGCTTGAAAGATCTTTTTTTTTTTTTAAAGCTTCGTTCCCTATTCATTGTATTGAAAAAAATGACCATTAAACTGTAGTGAATAATAACCTGGAATATTTCTTCAAGTTTGTTTATTGTTTATGATAGCACTAAATCATGTTTGTTTTGTGTGTCAGTGTCCCCCCCCCCCCATATTGTTAAAAGCTCAATGTACAAAGTGGAGACTAAAAATCACATGTTTTGTTCACTTAAATCATCACACTGCTATTCAAAACTTTGGGGTCGGTAAGATTTTTTAAATGATTTTGAAAAAAGTCTCTTCTGCTCAGCCAGGCTGCATTTATTTGATCAAAAATACAGTAAAAATTGTGAAATATTATTACAATTTAAAATGCACGTTTCCTATGTGATTATACATTAAACTGTAATTTATTTCTGTGATGCGCAGCTGAATTTTCTGCATCATTACTCCAGTCTTCAGTGTCACATGATCTTCAGAAATCATTCTAATATGCTGATTATTAGAAACATTTCTGATTATTATCAATGTTGAAAACAGTCGTGCTGCACAATATTTTTGTGGAAACCGTGATGCATTTTATTTTTCAGGATTCACAGATGAACAGAAAGTTCAGAAGAACAGCGTTGATTTGAAATAGAAATATTTTGTCACATTATAAATGTCTCTACTGTCACTTGTTAAATTTAATGCATCCTTGATGAATAAAAGTATTAATTACTTTAAAAAAAAAATAATAATCTCACCCCAAACTTTTGAACAGTGGTGTGCATGTGCTGTAAGTGAAGTTTTTCTCTGCTATTTAGTATGATCAGGAATTGTTTGATTACTTAAAAGTCCATTATCAAATACAAGATTTACAAGCATACAAGATTTCAGTTGCATGGTGTGCAGAGCATGAGGTGATGATATTTAATGTGTTATTCTTCATGATTAATGTGGACGGCGCCCAGTCTCATTTAGCACATATGTGCGGTCCATGACTGTTAATTCATAAATGCTTCATATGTCTCAGTGCGAAGTTTATCGCTCATGCCGCCGGTAATGCTTCATGCCACCTGGGGTTGTTTTCAGGATGAGCTTTCTGGTGCGTCGGTGGACACGCCGCAGACGGAGGCAGCCGAGGGTTTGAGCAGAAACCTGGACTCCAGCAGAGCTAAACCAGACAGCAGGAAGAACATCGCTGTGGCATCAGAGACGCCGTCTACAGGTGAGTCCAAATGTCTCAGAGTCCAAATGCAGTTTGTAATGCTCTGCTTTCGCTGCATGTTTCACTCAGGGTTTCAAGGGGTCCTTAAATCTTCAAATGTCTTCGATTCAGTTTGATCAAATGTAAGGCCATAAAGTCTTTAAAAATCATAAATGGTATAACAAAAGTCTTCATTATCATTTAAGCGGTCTTAAATTTGGGCGCAAAAAATTGCAGTGTTGTAGATGATTGCATGGTTTATCTGTTTGAAAGAGCAGCTGGAAGTAGTAAAGCATATGCATTACAAAACAAGAGTCCTGGTGCATTTCGAGGTTGTTTATAATTAAAAGTCTCGCATTATGCATAAAAATAATTATTTCTGGATATTATTGGTATTTTGGCTACACTATACACCATATACCTATACACAGGACTCTTATTTTGTAATGCATATACTTTACCACTTCCAGCTGCTCTTTCAAACAGATAAACCATGCAATCATCTACAACATACAGTACTACAATAGAAACGCCATGAAGTGTAAATACTGTAAATCATAAGTACTTATAAACAGCCAATATGCTAGTAAAAGGCATGCTAATAAGCAACTAGTTAATAGTGAGAATTGGTCCCTAAACTAAAGTGTTATTGATATATATTAGTACACAAACTAATTATTTATTGAATAAAACATGTCTCGAGTACGTTAAACTCACATTTGTCTTCTTTCGCAGTTGAATGAGTGAGATACAGGATTTATTTTGAGATTGGATGGGATTGTTTTTTTAGTATAACCATACAGAATGTTTTTGCAGGTCTTTAAAACAAGGTCTTAAATTTATTTTTTAAAAACCTTAAATACCCTGTTTGCATATGATTTCACCACTGGAAAGATTTGAGTGCCTTCGTGAGGCAGCAGAACTTAGAAATGAACTCAGAAATGTTGCAAATGAAGACCAGTGTTTGTTGCACATAATTTTTATTTGGTATTACCACCATTTGCACAGTTTTTGTTTATTTTACCATTTATTCTCCATAAGCCACACTTTTGCAACAATCTGCATTTGCTTGATGTACATATGTGACCCTGGAGCAGAAAACCAGTCATAAGGGTCAATTTTTCGAAATTGAGATGTATGCATCAGCTGAAAGCTGAATAAATACGTGGTGTGAGTGTGTGAGAGAGTGTGTGTGAGACTGTTGTTGTGTTTTTTTCCCTTCGTGTCATTCTCCTCTAGTCGTGGAGACATCAGTCATCAGCTGCTTTTATTCATCTTTTTATCTAACCCCATCATTCCTCACTAATGTTCACAGCCCATCTAATCATGTTGTTTTTCCTCCATGTCTGTGGCGCTTCATTTGTGGCTTTTCTTTCCCCCAGACGAGTTCTCTGGTGTGTATGTTAACACTGCTCTTTATTTTGTTCACCGTATCCTCACTAGGTGCTACGCGACAAGTTTCCAGCAACAAGTAGCTTGTCTGTCCACACTGAAGCAAAAGCACATGGATGTTTATAGCAAGATGTTGATGCATAAATTGCATAGAATTGCTTGTGGCAGCTGGTTAATATAAATTCAGATTTACAAGGAATTGAGAGCTTTTATTGCTTAATTGTGCTGCATCTGGTTAGGATACAGTTTTTCTTTCATAGAGCCTTAATAATTTAATGTCATCTGTTTTGGTCATTAACTGACCCTTTTCTCGTTCTTTGGTTTGCATGCTAATTTTAGACCTTAATTTCTTTGGTGACCATGATTTCCTGATCATTTCTTTTCTCTGGTAAAGTGTTCTCGGTCTCATAAGTAATCAAATCAGCATCCGTGGTGTTTTTAGAGATCTGTGCATGATTTATATTGTTGTCATGCAGGTATGGGTCGTGAAGTCGAACACCTGATACATGAGAACACGCAGCTGCTGGAGACAAAGTAAGTCAAGATGTGGCATTATTATGTGGCTTATGCCAGCTGAAAAACTCCAAATGGTTTGCATTTCGTCCAGATTTACTCCATATGCAATGCTTCTTCTGCCATCTACTGTTTAAAGGAGTTACAGCAATGCTTGAGTGAAAGCAACTGCACTGAAAAGTCAAAATGACTGCAGTGATCTTGTTTTGTGAATTATACTAGATTAAAATACCAACATAATGCTAGTATGAAATCAGTATGAAGTAAGTAGCCTTACAGATTTACATTTTTAATATAAAGCACACAATTCTTGGTTCAGTTTAGGTCTGATGTAACTGAAAGTAATAAAGGCATTTCAGTCGATTCAGTGAGTGAACGAGCCATTAAAAGAAATTTAAAATTGAAATGAAAATGAAAACAGAAAAAAATATTTAAAAACTCATTCAAAATATTAATAAAAAAACTATATAGGCGTTTAAAAAAAAAACTAATAAAAATGACAAAAACACACAAAAAATGAACATTTAAATGAATACAGAAAATATTGAAAAACTAATTCAAAATATTAAAAAACTATAGGCATATTAGTAAAAAAAAAATACTAAAACTAATAAAAATGACAAAACGCTAAAAATTTCCTAAAAGTTTAAAATGAAAACTGAAAATATATAAAAAAATCATTCAAAATATGAAGAAAAGCTATATAGGCATATTTAAAAAACAAACACTAAAAAAAATGAGAGGAAAAAAACACTAAAAATGCTAAAACTCAATTCAAAATATTAATAAAACTATATATGCATATTTAGTTAGAAAAATTTCAATCGATTCAGTGAGTGAACGAGTCATTTTCTCTGATAATAATTAGTTTGAGTCTTTGAATGATTCATTAAAAAGAACTGGATTAAATTGCCTTTGAATCAGACATCGCTGGACGTTCTGTATATTTATTGTCTGTCTTATACAATCAGACAGGATCAAGCAAAAATGAACATTTAAATGAATACAGAAAATATTGAAAAACTAATTCAAAATATTAAAAAACTATAGGCATATTAGTAAAAAAAAAATACTAAAACTAATAAAAATGACAAAACGCTAAAAATTTCCTAAAAGTTTAAAATGAAAACTGAAAATATAAAAAAAAATCATTCAAAATATGAAGAAAAGCTATATAGGCATATTTAAAAAACAAACACTAAAAAATATGAGAGGAAAAAAACACTAAAAATGCTAAAACTCAATTCAAAATATTAATAAAACTATATATGCATATTTAGAAAAAAAAATTTCAATCGATTCAGTGAGTGAACGAGTCATTTTCTCTGATAATAATTAGTTTGAGTCTTTGAATGATTCATTAAAAAGAACTGGATTAAATTGCCTTTGAATCAGACATCGCTGGACGTTCTGTATATTTATTGTCTGTCTTATACAATCAGACAGGATCAAGCAATAGAAATGCATATCTAATGTCTGTATTATTTCACAGCATGCCGTTTTTCTCAATGCATTCAATCATAACTTTACTGTAGTCGTGCATGAATGCTGACATAAATGATGAAAAACACACTGATTTATGAAATGCAACTCTTGTTGTGTGTTTGCTGCAGGAACGCTCTGAATGTGGTGAAGAACGACCTGATCGCTCGTGTGGATGAGCTGGTGTGTGAGAAGGACGTTCTTCAGGGTGAGCTGGAGGTCCTGAAACAGGCCAAAGACAGACTGGAGGAGAGGAACAAAGAGCTGGAGGAGGAGCTCAAGAAGTGCGTCATTAGACTCTGTGACATAGATCAGCAATCCAGCCAAAGAGCAGCTTTTCTTGAGCGACGCTTGTGTGTTTTTGTGCAAACAGAGTCCGAGCTGAGCTGGAGGAAGCCAAACTGAAGACTAAAGAGGACGATGATGTAAGCCAGAATTACAAATCTGTCTGGACGCAGTGTGAATTAGGATTAGATTTCAGCTGTATAAGATTGGGATTCAATAATAATATTAATAAATGAATATTTCATAATACGTATATTAATTATAGTACTTTACAGTACGTCAAACTTAATTTATTCACTTGCAAGAGTTAAACCCTCAAACTTTATTTTCTTAACTGAAACTCTGCTGTTTGAATGAGATTAGAATTTAATAATAATAATAATAATAATAAATAATAATATTTCTAAGACACAAATATGTTACTATTGAAATGCAACTGCAAAAATAATATTTTCATAATAAGTATATAATTACTTAAAACTAGTAAAATTGCATTTACATTTCTTTACTTGAAAGAGTTAAACCCTCAAACTTTATTTTCTTATCAACTGCAACTCTGCAAAATTGGGATTTAATAATAATATTAATAATAATTCTAAGGCAGAAATATGTTACTATTGTAATACAACTGCAAAAATAATATTTTCATAATAATATAATATTTTCATAATAATTTCATATATTTATTTGACTTAAAACGAGTAAAATTACAATACTTATGACTTAATTTCTTTACTTGAAAGAGTTAAACCCTCAAGCTTTAGTATTTTCTTCACAACTGAAACTGAGATTCTAACACTTTAGTTTATAGACCAGTTCTCACTATTAACTAGTTGCTTATTAGCATGCATATTACTAGCCTATTGGTTGTTTATTAGTATTTATAAAGCGTATATTAATGCATGATCATATTCTAGATCCCTTAATACTATCCTCACTATTAACTAGTTGCTTATTAGCATGCATATTACTAGCCTATTGGTTGTCTATTAGTACTTATAAAGCATATATTAATGCCTTATTCTGCATGACCATAATTTAGATCCCTTGATTTAATAATAATAAGAAGAACACAGAAATATATTACTATTGTAATACAACTGCATTGTAAAAATAAAATAAAAAAAGTTTTATAATAATTTTTACTGTAGTAAAATTACAATATGCATTCTCTTGCAAATTCATAAAGTTCCCTCAAGCTTTAGTATTTGCTTATCAGCTGAAACTGCTGTCTGAGATTGAGATTCTATAATAATAAAAATAATAATAATAATGTTTCAAATACATACCGTATTGGCCCGAATATAAGACGGCCCTGATTATAAGACGACCCCCCCTTTTTCCAGATGTACCTTTTGGAAAAAGGCTTTTTAAACTGTAAAATATTTCAAAGGTAAAAAAAATTGTTTTACATTATAGTCATAAAATTACAGTACGTATGATTTAATCTCTTCACTTTCAAGCTTTTATCAAGCTTTTACTTTGGCAGAAAACTGCAGGCAGATGTTTAAGTCTCTGTGAGCACAGGTTCACAAGCGCTTCTTTTTACTAATCCAGTCAAATGCTGTAACAAATGATGGAAATTATGCAAATGTGAAAATAAAGCATGTTGCGTTCTCGGACGCATGTTGAACTCGCAGCACATGCAGAGACGTACCGATATGGAAACAGTATTTTAGACGATGCTATTTCAAACGATCAGTTTTACTGTGCTGAACAATAACGGGCCGTGTTTCCCTCAGAGCGGCGTGCCGACGGCCCAGCGCAAGCGCTTCACGCGGGTGGAGATGGCCCGAGTCCTGATGGAGAGAAACCAGTATAAAGAGAGGCTGATGGAGCTGCAGGAGGCCGTCAGGTGGACGGAGATGATACGGTCAGCCACACCAATCTCACACATGCTCAAACCATCACGAGTATCACGAGTTTTGATCGTGGGCGATTAAAACGTCTCCATGATCTGCTACGGCGCGCATTCTATCAGCTGCAGTTCTGGCGCCTCCGTCTCAATATGAAGAGTTCATTTGCAAAAACCGATAATCGGCACTTTAAAAAAAATAATTCTCCACATACAGCGTGATCTGAACCCTAAACACGTTTTGTCAAAAAAGCCGGTTTTGTCCACTTCAAGGCATCGTGAGTTCACGTTTTACTGCAGAAGCCGACAAGCGCCTTGTTGTTTTTGAACAGAAGCCGATAAGTCCATTTCAGCGAATCAGCGCACTGTATTCAGGTCAGGTGACAAGGCTACTTTCACTCTGAAAAGACGTGCTAGCTGAGAGGAGTTTCGTCAAAGCTGACTAAAAGTGATCGAGGATCATTTCGACGAACTTGATGAACCTGTGATATCTTCTTCAGGCGAAAAAGGAAAATAAAAGCTGAAACGTTTTCACGGAAGCTTGAAAAAGCAGCGCGTTACAATGGTGAGGGAAAAGCTC
>NW_015632479.1:190056-191536 GCF_001515625.1 Sinocyclocheilus rhinocerous
TTGCGCTAATACTGTCAAAAACACATGAGGTTTACATATAAACACAGTTGGTTATGTAAAAAGTTGAGATAAAAACAGATGCATGTAGGTCTTAAAGTGACAGCAGTCTAATAGTACTAAACATGCTGCCGCTTGTCATTAAAGGAAAAGTTCACCCAAAAATTTAAATCCTGTCACTATTTACTCACTCTCATGTTGTACCACACCTGTATTAATTTCTTTCCTGCGCTGAACACAAAATAAGATATTTTGAAGAACGTGGGGAACCAAACAGTTGCTGGTCCCCATTGACTTTGATAGTAGGAAAATAAAAATCCTTGGAAGTCACTGGGGACCAGAAACTGTTTAGTTTCCCACATTCTTCACAATAACTTTTGTGTTCATCAGACGAAAGAAATTCATTCAGGTTTAAAACAGCTTGAGAGTGAGTAAATGATGACAGAATTTTAATTTTTGGGTGAAATGTCCCTTTAATGTTAATTAAACAGCAAAACGGTTGAAAAATAAATACAGTAAAAGCAGTAAAAATTGTGAAATATTATTACAATTTAAAATAGCTGTTTTCAATGTGAATATCTGTTAAACTGTAATGTATTTCTGTGATGCGCAGCTGTATTTTCAGCATCATTACTCCAGTCTTCAGTGTCACATGATCTTCAGAAATCATTCTAATATGCTGATTATTAGAAACATTTCTGATTATTATCAATGTTGAAAACAGTCGTGCTGCTCAATATTTTTGTGGAAACTGATACATTTTATTTTTCAGGATTCACAGATTAACAGAAAGTTCAAAAGAACAGCATTTATTTGAAATAGAATCTTTTGTAACATTATAAATGTCTTTACTGTCACTTTTGATCAATTTAATGCATCCCTGATGAATGAAAATATTAATTTCTTTCAAAAAGCTCTGGAACAGTAGTGTATTAAGTGGTGTAACGTAGAAAGTGAAGGTTTGTTCAGCATGTGCTGTCTGGGGTTAGATATCTGTCGGTTGGTTTGTCGCAGAGCTGTGTGAAGAGCTTGCCACATGTTAGGGACGTGACCCCACAACCCCATAACGGTTAACCTTTGACCTCTAACTGCTGCTTGTCTGCATATGAGTCTCTGTCTGTGTCTCTCTCCCCACGTCCCTCAGTTTCAGCAGGCTCTTCAGCTCTTCGTCCAGCACCACAGCCCAAAAACCAGACGTAGCGGTTAACATGAAGTACAACGCACCCAGCTCACACATCGTCCCCTCGGTGAAGAAGAGGAGCAGCATGCTCGCTCAGCTGCCTAGTGACAAATCCAGAGCCTTTGACTTCCTCAATGAGGAGTGAGTGACTCTCATTCAGATGCCTCTACACTGTGATGTCCGTATTTTCCGATCTGAAGTATGACCCACATGAGTTGCAGAGAGTGTGAGAGTGTGTGTGCGCGTGCGTGCGTGTGCGTGTGTGTGTGTGTGTGTGTGTGAGTGTTTGTGTGTGTGAGTGTT
>NW_015632479.1:191826-192385 GCF_001515625.1 Sinocyclocheilus rhinocerous
TGTGTGTGTGTGTGTGTGTGTGTGTGTGTGTGTTTGTTCGCGAAAAAGAGAAAAAACACTGCTCTAGCGTCTTAGCCTGGGTCCGAAATTAAAACTTGACAAGCATCAGATGTGTTCTTTTTCATGCGAGCAGCTCATGAATCCAATGTTTTCAGAGTCGGTTTGCCGTTCCTCACAAACTCCATCTCTGCAACCGTGCAGCTTCCCAAATGTGTAATCAGAATCATTGATAAGCCTGTCCTCAACAAAACAAAAGCTTTAAGCTCTCCTAGTGCCAAAATAAGAGTTCTGTAGTTTTACAATTAAAAGCAAAGTAATCCAGATCCATAAATATTAATATTGTAATTTTACTGTTGTTCTTTAAAATGAAATTATTATTAATAATAATTTATTATTTAATTTTTTTAGTATAATAGTATTTCTTTATTGATTTGATTTAGTATTTTTATAATTTAAAATATGATAAAATACAAATATTTTCTGAATAAACAAATAATAGTTATTATTACTGTCATTATAATATAATAAATATTACTTTATTATAGTATATAATAATAAT
>NW_015632479.1:192866-197066 GCF_001515625.1 Sinocyclocheilus rhinocerous
TTTAACTTTTTATTCATCAAAGAATCCTGAAAAAAAGTATCACGGGTTACAAAAAAATATTAAGCAGCGCAACATTTTAAATCAGCATATTAGAATGATTTCTGAAGATCATGTGACACTGAAGACTGGAGTAATGATGCTGAAAATACAGCTGCGCATCACAGAAATAAATTAGATTTTAATGTATATTAAAATGCATTAAAAAATCATAATAATATTTCACAATATTAAATTTTTTCCTGTATTTCTGATCAAATAAATGCAGCCTTGATGAGCCAAAGAGACTCCTGTAAAAAACATTAAAAGTCGTTCTGATCCCAAACTTTTGACCGGTAGTGTATACATTTAAAAGTGATTTTTATACCTAATGGGTTGCTATAAAAGTATTTTGTTAAAGCCGCCTTGTTCTCTTTTCAAAGGTTGCAAATGGTGGACAAGCGGATAGTAAAATAAAAAATCTGCCAGTGCCCGTCTACCTGCGACCGTTAGACGAGAAAGATGCTTCCATGAAGGTGAGACTGCTCTCTGACCGAGTCTTGAGCTCCGTCAGTGTCGTAGTTTGACGTGTTTGTCGTGTGTTTGTGTGTGGAGCTGTGGTGCACTGCAGGAGTCAATCTGTCCGGTGGAAAGACACGAGACGGAGGCTCCATCGTGGGAGCGAGTGTGTTTTATAAAGATGTGTCTGGAGGAGAGAGCGGCCTCAGGAAGAAGAGAGGATCTCGGAGCAGTCTGGAGCGACTGGAGCAGGAACTCAAGGTCAGGAGCTCCAAAATATCACATGCATCTCGTGAAGAAGGACTTGGTTTTCTGCAGGCAACACCATTGGCTTTTCATGCAGTTGTGGAAAGCAAACATCCAAAATACACTTCAGTTTTCAATTACAATCTTTCTGAAAAAGTGGTTTTCTGCACTTCAGCAGCACTTATATACAGACTTTACAGATTCATTTCTATCTGTATTCTGAAGGCTTTTACACCGGGGTTTGTTCATGCATCATCATTCACACTGAGTGATAGAATATTTTATTCCTAAAAACATGGTGAAGATGTTTTTGTTTTGTCTGTTGACGACTGGTTTATGGAGTGATAAAAAAATGAGAAATCCAGAATTCTGTCTGTAAAAACATTTAACTGTACAATTTCAACAAAATTCAAATTTATAATTCCAGGATGATCTCTCCAGTCTGGTGTGGATCTGCACCACCACACACACCTCCTCTAAAGTCATCGTCATCGACGCTAACCAGCCCGGAAACATCCTGGAGAGCTTCTTCGTCTGTAACTCTCACGTGCTGTGCATCGCCAGCGTTCCCGGTCAGACGACACACTGAGGCCTTATTCATCATCTCCTCCAGCGCTTTCGGTTTGACGGGTTCTGTGTGTGTTTGTGTCAGGCGCTCGTGAAACAGACTATCCCTCCGGAGAGGAGCTGAGCGCAGACGCTGAGGCCGAAGGGGCTTCTGAAGTCAGCTCCACAGGCTCTGACGGAGGTCTGGATGGCATCACTGTCATGGGCTGCTCTGCAGAAGGACTCGTGGCCATCCCTCAAACCGTCTGCACCAACTCCATAGAGTCCTCAGACACCGGTAACACTAACAGACACAGCACTGCAGAAGATAGCATCAAGTCACGCGTTTGATTTTAAAGTCTGGACCACTTTACTCCATTGTTCATTCAACACAAACAAGAATAAAGTCTTATGAACTCCCTGGAAATAATGCACCAAATTGAACCTTCTGTAAAGAAAAGATGACTCGTGGTTAAAGGGAAGCATTTTACCTTTTTAAAGTCAACATGAAAACTAAATCTACCCTGTTTACTTCCTTGATACACATTCATGGTCTTATTATGAACAATTAATGGTATCACTTTAGTTTAGGGACCAATTCTCACTAGTAACTAGTTGCTTATTAGCATGCATATTGGCTGTTTATTAATACTTTTAAAGCACATATGTGACCCTGGACCACAAAACCAGTCATAAGGGTCAATTTTTGGAAATTGAGATTTATGCATCAGCTGAAAGCTGAATAAATAATCTTTCCATTGATGTATGGTTTGTTATGATAGGACAATATTTGGCTGAGATACAACTATTTGAAAATCTGGAATCTGAGGGTGCAAAAATAAAGCGTTTATTGAGGTAAAAGTAGTAGTGAGAATAAAGTGTGACCTAATTAATTTATGCTTGTTACTACAAATAAATGAAATAAAATGTATTTGTAATCTTTTATCAGCAGTATGTGACCAATAGATTGGAAAAATTATCCAAACATCTCTTTTGCAGAGTTTATTTCTGGCTGCTGCTACACAAAAACAGTGTATGAAAAATTAGAAACTCTCTTCCAAATGTTTCATGAATCCAAATTCTTCAGTAGAGGAAATAAGATAACATAAAATATTAAATCAAAGCTTACAAAATGCATCAAAAATAAGTAACAACTAGTGTTAATTTTGTCAGCTATTTTTAATTTAGTCTTAGTCCTGTGTCAAATGTTACTTTTAGTTTTTATCATATTTAGTCAACTTGTCCTGTGTTAGTTTTATTCTAGTTTTAGTCAGTGGAAACTTACACATTGATTTTTGTCATATTTTCGTCTTGCTGTATAACGGTTAAAATGATAAAAAATTATTATTTTGCTCAATTTTAATTGCAATGGTTGTTGTCATTTGGGAAATTAATTTTTACATTTCATCAGAAGTTGCTCTTTCACCAATAAGCACAAATCAATAGAATATCGAGCATGAATATTTGAGCTCTTGATATCTGGCAACCGCAAACATGAACGCTCGCGTAATAGAGTCTTGTTCAGCAGTCTGAAATGTTTTGGCTCCACTTTTTTCAACAAAAATAAAAAGGTTTTGGTAAAGTTTTTGTTCTTTTAACTACATTTTAGTCTCGTCTTTTTTCGTCAACGATATTGTATGTTGATATAGTCTCAGTCATCGTTTAATGACCGTATTATCGCCTCGTCATCGTCTCGTTTTAGTCAGGGGAAAAAACTTATTTTCGTCATAGATTTCGTTAACGAAATTAACACTAGTAACAACAAAATTATTAAATAAATACATATGGTAGTGGCTAAAGTTCAAAGCATAATTACCAAACGCCACATTTGAAAAGAAACAACAAACTTTTCAAAAAGAAACAATCATAAAGAAACACTTTGGATTGTAGCACTTCACAAAAACGAATTAACTAAAAAAAAAAACCTTAATGCATACAAAATACATTAGCATTTTTACAAAAAAAAGTCATATTTACGACAAAAACAAATGCAGAACAGTGCAAAATATTAATAAATGTTCCGTCTCTAAAACAACCTGGCTTTACAAGTCAATTCAGATCCAGTCGATAAATATATTTTTTATATATTCTTATTTTTTCTTGTTTGAATTTCCTGCTTCACTTGATCAGATCGCAACAGAGTTCATATAAATTGAGTTGCAAACTGCATTTCATGTTGACCTTTGCTTCACCATATTAAACCTTGTGTTACCTCACATAAGTTTGAGACTTAAAAGATTATTAATATTCATAAGATTCATAAGAAACTTTAACTCAACTGAGCTGAATATTGACACCTTTGTCTTCTTTACATCTTTGATGAATTTTACAACATTAGCACAGTTATTTTAGCAGTCGATATTAGTGTGAAGCTGCATGCAAACGTTCTGTATTGTGTAAAGCAGCTGTGAAATCTCTCTGCAGACGAGGTAGCAGCAGCAGAAGAAGCTCTGGAGGCCACGGAGAGCCACAGCAACACGCCTGCGGATGAGAGTCGGCCCGGGATCTACACCGAACACGTGTTCGCCGACACGCCATCCAGCTACACGCAGAGGTGTGTGCCGCTTAGGGTTGCATAGGGGTGGAACATTTCCGGAAACTTGCCAAAAATCCCTGGAATATTCCCAAAAATCCTGGAAAGTTTCGGAAATTTTCTGGAAATTTTCCACCTTTTTGCAACCCTAGTGCCGCTTAGAGTTCATTTTGTCAGCCGTTTTAAATTAGTCTTCGTCTTAGTCCTGGTGTCAAATGTAACCCTGGAGCACAAAACCAGTCATAAGGGTCAATTTTTTTAAATCTGAAAGCTGAATAAATAAGCTTTCCATTGATGTATGGTTTGTTAGGATAGAACAATATTAGGCCGAGATACAACTATTTGAAAATCTGGAATCTGAGGGTGCAAGAAAATGTAAG
>NW_015632479.1:198269-203340 GCF_001515625.1 Sinocyclocheilus rhinocerous
GAAAAACACCAGGCAGAAAATGTATCCTTTTAACAGAGAAGCTCTGATTTGCGGATTTGAACTCTTGATATCTGGCAACCGCACACATGAAAGCTCGTGTAGTAGAGGAGTGTACAGCAGTCCGCAATAATATTTTGTCTCCTTTTTTTTTCAACAAAATTAAAAGAAATTTTGGTATAGCTTTTATTTTTTACAATACATTTTAGTCTCGTCTTTTATCGTCAACGATATTGTATGTTGATATAGTCGCAGTTATCGTTTATTGTGCTTATTGTGGTCTGGTCATCGTCTCGTCTTAGTCATGGGAAAAAAGAACATTTTTCGTCACACTTTTGGTCATGTCTCAGTCTGAGAAGGTCAGATGTTGTTGAGGTGTGTGTGTAACGTCTGTGCTCTGTAGGGAGTGTGATCTGGTGAAGGACGGCGTCAGCTCGATGCCCGAGGAGCAGGATCTCGTGAGAGATGAAGCCTGCAAGATGAGCAGCGTTCTGCCTACAATGTGGCTCGGGGCTCAGAACGGCTGGTGAGCGTCAAACCCTTAATAACCCAAATAAACAGGGTTCGCACCATGTAGGGCTGCATGATTAATCGAAATAAAACCGCAGTTACAATATAGGTTAGTGCACAAGGGCTGCTCTTTCACGTCAGCAGTGTTTTTAGTGTCTCGGAGCGGCTCGGTTCACACAAACTCATCTCTGCTTGAGCTTATCAGGAAAAGAGAAGCTTTAAGGGCTTCTTGTGGTTTTGCATGGAAATTTTAAAATGAAAAACAATATATACACTAAATAATAGTATTGTAAATTGACAGTTGTAATGTGAAAGAAAATTATTATTATTATAATATTATTTTTCTGTTTTATTTTAAAGTGAAATATTTTCATAGTCATGTTTCTTTTGTTTTTAGTAATTGTTTACTTTTTATTTAGTAATATTACATTATTATTATATTTTTCTTAAAGTCTTTTTTATTTTACAGTGAAATATTTTAATAGTAATATTTCTTTTGTTTTTTTATCAATTGTTTACTTTTTTATTTAGTAATATTATATTAAGTAATATAAAAATTATTATTGCTATTTTAGTTTTGTATATATTTTTTATATGTTATTATTACTATTTTTATATTTTTTTATAATTATTAATAGACAACATAATAACGACGACAACAACAACAACAATAATATTTATTACTACTACTACTACTACTACTACTATTATTATTATTATTATTTTATAGCCATATTGATATATAATCACAAAATTTGTGCAAAATTGTGTAGCCCGTCAAACAATCACAGCTAACCTGGACTTTTTAAAACACATTTTAAATTAATTATTTGTTTAAATTTAATGCAGTCCTATTTCCTAACAGTCATGGAAAACCTGTAAATGATCAGGAAATTGGTGGAAAAAGTCATGGAAATTAATAACATCTTGGGCTGTGACCATCATAGACCAAAAAAAATTATTTAAAAAATAAATTCAGCTTAATGATCAATAAATATAAATTTTTTGATAACTTTTTATATCCTTTATTATCCTATTTATCCTTTATTAAATCTTAAGAAATGTTATTAAATATGCATGTTCTACTTTTAATTCCATTTAATCGGCTAGACGTGGTTCCTAGGTAAAACTTCCTCTCAAGCTGTAGTGATGTAGGTCAGTTCAACCGGCTCACACATCGGTCTGAAGGATTCATTAGTGTATCGATCGGAAGCAAAATGATTTTTAAAAACCTTATGGTCATGGATTAAGAATGGAGATGTGTAGCGTTCACCATGCACTGACGCCGCTCTCTTGCAGTGTATACGTGCATTCATCGGTCGCGCAGTGGAGGAAGTGCCTTCACTCCATCAAGTTAAAGGATTCTGTTCTGGGGATTGTGTAAGGAAGCTCTCATTTATATAAACTGAAGCTCTTCCTTCAGCGGCAGCTGCTCATGACTCTTTCTCTTCTTCTGTAAAGTCATGTGAAAGGACGTGTTCTGGTAGCTTTGGCTGATGGCACGCTTGCAATCTTCCACAGAGCTGTTGGTAAGACTCTGCTCATGCTTTCAAAAAATTAATGCAGTATCTTAAAGACTACATATATAATGCACACCACACCATGCCAGATAAAAGCTCATTTAATGATGGATATTTGCGTTACAGATGGCCAGTGGGATCTGACCAACTTCCACCTGTTAGATCTGAGCCGTCCGCACCACTCCATCCGCTGCATGACTGTAGTGCATGACAAGGTCTGGTGTGGATACAGGAACAAGATCTTTGTGGTGCAACCCAAAGCCATGAAGATCGAGGTATGGCTTTTCTGTGACATTTTGGTGAGGTGATGTATCTCGAAGATACAATACCATTTAAAAAAAAAATTATTTATCAAGGACGCAAAGTGACAGTAAAGACATTTATAATGTTACAGAAGATTTCTGTTTCAAATAAATGCTGTTCTTTTGAACTTTCTGTTCATCTGTGAATCCTGAAACATAAAATGCATCACAGTTTCCACAAAAATATTGTGCAGCACGACTGTTTTCAACATTGATAATAATCAGAAATGTTTCTAATAATCAGCATATTAGAATGATTTCTGAAGATCATGTGACACTGAAGACTGGAGTAATGATGCTGAAAATACAGCTGCGCATCACAGAAATACATTACAGTTTAACAGATGTTCACATAGAAAACAGCTGTTTTAAATTGTAATAATATTTCACAATTTTTACTGTATTTTTCATAAAATAAATGCAGCCGTGGTGAGCAGAAGAGAGTTCATTCAAAAACATTTTTAAAATCTTGCACACCCAAAAACTTGAAAGCTAATGTATATTTAATAAAAAATTTTAAAAAAAGCTATTTAATAATTATTTTTAGTTTCTCTATATGGACTCAATCTCCATTATTTACTAATACATTTAATATTAAAAGGTAATTTTAAAAAGTTTTTAACAGTAGTGCATGTTTATCATTATTATTGAAACATGTTTTTTATTATGATGCTGTTAAATTTGTCACAGCTTAAATAATTTTTAAATTGAATTTGAATAATTTTACATTTAATTTGAATTTTTTTTTTTTTTTTTATTATGTTATACATTTATTATTTAAATATCATGGGTGGCTTTTATCATATCGCTGCTGCTTCTGTTTTTTTAAATCAGACTCTTGCTCATGACACACAATATTATTATACATTATTTATTTAACACACATACTTATTTACATTTCAAATTTGCACGTATCATACCTGTACATGTCTATATTGTATATTGTGGTTTTGCTGTTTTGTACATTATTCTTTTTATTATCTGTGTCCTGTCACTGTCATACTGTTGCACTGTGGAGCTTCTGTCACTCAAACACATTCCTCGTATGTGTAAACATTAGGGCTGGGAAAATAAATCGATGCATCGCGAATCGAGAAATGATCCCGCATCGATTCTGAGATTTTCCGAATGCATCGCGATTCTTTCCCGAGACGATTCTGAGCTTAGTTTTGAACAGCAGATGCTTTAGAAACAGCCGTACTCTGCTTGTTTCCAAATCCTTACGCACACTTGAACCTAAAATAATCATTCATAAAATTCGAAAAGTTTGAAGCGAATTACAAGGGTGTTCACAATGGGCTGTTTACATTAATCTGGCGTCATAAAAGCATTCTGAGCCGAGGTGAAATTAATGTTACATGACTCGGCCGAACGCATAAGCGCTCTTTAGCACTCTTCTTCATGAGCATTTGAGTGTGCGGATAAAAACTAGAGTAGAGTGCCATCTGCTGTTAAAGTGTTAATTCACCCAAAAATAAAAATTAGCCCACAAATTACTCACCCTCAAGTCATCCTAGGTGTATATGACTTTCTTCTTTCAGACGAATCCAGTCGGAGTTAAATTAAAAATTTTATTTGATATTTCATTTGCTCCTGTAAACAAACGTTGGTTATCACGAGACTCACCGACGCATGCGCAGCGCTAAACTCATACATCATCCGCCCGGAGCTGCTTCTGTGTACAACAGTGAGCGCAAGCTACATTAAAGTGATTATTACATTTTGAATATGGATATTTTTCTTACAAAAACGCATCGATTCGCTACAGGAGGCACCCCCCAGAGCTGTGTGAGACATTTTTTTTTTTATAGATGGTCGCTTTTTATTGAACTTCTTTTGGACAGATGCATGCAACACCCGCTGAGTGGCATTAAACAGCTTGAAAGATCAAAGACCATTTTTAATATAACTCCGACTGGATTCGTCTGAAAGAAGAAAGTCATGTACACCTAGGATGACTTGGGGGTGAGTAATCTGTGGGCTAATTTTCATTTTTGGGTGAACTAACCCTTTAAAATCTAAGCTCAGAATCGATTCCAGAGGAATCGCGATGCATTCTGAAAATCCATGAATTGATTCTGCATCGATTTATCGTCCCAGCCCTAGTAAACATACCTGGCAATAAAGCCCATTCTGATTTGTTTACTGTGCCGTTCCTCGCCTGCAGAAATCCTTCGACGCTCATCCGCGTAAGGAGAGTCAGGTGAGGCAGCTGGCGTGGGATGGAGATGGGATCTGGGTGTCGATTCGTCTGGACTCCACCCTCAGACTGTTCCACGCTCACACACACCAGCACCTTCAGGACATCGACATCGAGCCGTACGTCAGCAAGATGCTGGGTGAGCGCTGAGACTCGTTACTGAAGCACGGGAGAATCTGACTGATGCTGACTGATGCTGTGTGTGTCACAGGCACCGGTAAGCTGGGCTTCTCTTTCGTGCGGATCACCGCTCTGATGGTTTCATGCAGCCGTCTGTGGGTGGGAACCGGGAACGGCGTCATCATCTCCATCCCTCTCTCTGAGAGTGCGTCAGCTGTGTGCTTCTGATCACGTGATCGGTGGGAATATAAGTACACTACCGGTCAAAAGTTTGGGATCAGAATGATTTTTAATGTTTTTTACAGGAGTCTCTTCTGCTCATCAAGGCTGCTTTTATTTGATCAAAAATACAGGAAGAAATGTAAAATTGTGAAATATTATTATGTAAAATAACGTTTTTCTATTTTAATATACATTAAAAT
>NW_015632479.1:204133-224894 GCF_001515625.1 Sinocyclocheilus rhinocerous
AACTTTTTATTCATCAAAGAATCCTGAAAAAAAGTATGCAGTTTCCAAAAAAATATTTGGCAGCACAACTGTTGCCAACATTGATAATTCTAATAATAAATCAGCATATTAGAATGATTTCTGAAGATCATGTGACGCTTTATACTGGAGTAATGATGATGGAAATTCATCTTTGCATCACAGAAATAAATTATATTTTAAAGGATATTAAAATAGAAACCATTATTTTATATTGTAATAACATTTTGCAAGATTACTGTTTTTTTGTGTATTTTTGATCAAATAAATGCAGCCTTGATGAGCAGAAGAGACTTCTGTAAAAACATGACAAGTCTTACTGATCCCAAACTTTTGACCGGTAGTGTATATGTAATGAGAGTAATGTCGTTTTTCGCTCCCACGACAGAAAGTAAAGATACAGCGGCGGCGGGGTCCAATCGTCCAGGCGGTGCGATCCGCGTCTACGGTGATGAGAGCGGTGATAAAGTCACGGCGGGAACCTCTGTGCCCTTCTGCTCCATGGCTCACGCCCAGCTGTGCTTCCACGGACACAGAGACGCCGTCAAGTTCTTCGCCGCAGTCCCAGGTAGAGCAATGACCGCGAGTCAGAGTCCCATAGTAGGGAACTATGAAGTACATTGTATTTTTTTCCCCCATGTTCTGATTTAGTTTTCTGGATTCTATTTATTTTATTAAAGCAATAAGACCCAAGAAGCCGTGATTTACAGTGAATTTATAACAGCTAAGGGGCGTTGTTAGGCACGACACGAAGCCACAGCTTCTTGGGGCTTATTGCTTTTATAAAATGGTTATTCCATATACGTAGTAAGGTTTCACAAAATAAAACAGAGCAAATAAAGTGTAATGTTATTAATAAAAACAGTATTCTTCCACCAAACAATGTAGCTCCTCAGAAACAGTTGTGGTTGCAACAAAGTGGTTGCCGAGCAACACACAAACGTAAACAAAGGTGTATGTTACTTTGTAGAGTCATTTACAACAGCTTCGAACGCGGCTCAGCCAATCAGAATCAAGGACCGGAACTATCCGTTTCATCATTTATCTTTTAACAGCTTTCCAAATATTTGTTCACAACATAGTTAAAAATAGTCAACAAATATGTGGTACAAGTAGTCTAGTACAATAGAGATCAGTAGAGACATTTTTTGTCTTTTTGGACTCTATTTTAATTAAGAAACCAAAAAGCATGTGTAATTTATTGAAATCATGAAACATATACAATTTAACAAACTAAAATTGAACTTTTTAATTTTTTTCTAGTTTCTGTTTTTTTATTTCCCATTTAATTTTTTCCATTTCAGATAAATGTTAGTAATCATAGAGCTTGTCTAATTAATTTAATTCATAAAACTTTAACGGTTTAATAATTTATAAGAAATTTGACAAATTATACATGGGGATGAATAAATATAAAAATAAATGAACATATAAATGAAAGAATAAAAAATACTATTAAAAATAGATAAAGAAAATAATAATAAATAAAGTGAGAAAACATAATACAAAATAAAAATTAATTGTATTTATTTTAGCAAGTCATTTATTTATTAATTTATTTATTTATGCAGGTTTGGTCCTCTATATTTTAGTGCCCTATAAATTCCATTTAATTATTATTATTAGGTTTTTGTTTTTGTCTTTTCTGTTTTAATTTTAGTAGTCTAAAAGCATATCTAATCAATTAAATTCATAAAACTAAGTTTAACAATTTATTACATTTTCTACAATAATAGTGCCCTAAGAAATTATTTTTTTTTTTAATTTTATTTATGGATTTATGATTTAATGCAAATTTATTATCCAAAACAGTAGCAATCAAATATATGACCCTGGAGCACAAAAGCAGTGTTAAGTCGCTGGGGTATATTTGTAGCAATAGCCAACAATACATTGTATGGGTCAAAATTGAAATCTAAATTTCCAAAAATTGACCCTTATGACTGGTTTTGTGCTCCAGGGTCACATATAAGCTTAAAACATGAACAATCTTTAAAATGTAAACCAATGCAAATTTACCCATTTTAAGTGCTGCACAGCAGAAGTTTACTGTCAGAACTGAAGCATGCCACTTCAGATGCAGCTTCTGTGCCAAAGATGGATTTAGTTAATAACAGACCCTTAGTGTCTTATTCTAATGGAATGTATCGATCAAATGTAACAATCTGACATAAAAGATGATGCATACATTTAATAAGAGACGGAAATGATCCAGAAATGTTATTTTTGTTTGTAAGACAAAGATGTTTCTACTGTAAATTTGAGAGCTGTGAGCTCATGCCTGTATTAAAGGTCCGTGGTGTTGTTCCTGTGTTGCAGGGCAGGTGATTGCATCTGCGGGGTCAGGGGTCGAGGCGTCCGATTCGCCGGAGCTGGTGAAGTCTGTGCTGGTCGTGAGCGGAGGAGAGGGTTACATTGACTTCAGGATGGGTGAGTGAGACGCGTCCCAGTGCCGCACTCCTGTCAGAAGCGCCTGATTACTCACACGCCTCTCTTCCTATCACAGGAGATGAAGGAGGAGACACAGAAAACATCAACGAACCCACTCTCAACCTGCAGCCCTTGCTGGCCAAAGCTGAACGCAGTCACCTCATCGTGTGGCAGGTCATGACCGGCGAGGAGTGACGTCGCTCCAGACGCGCTTTGGACCTTTTTCAGACGCTTCTGCTTTATTTAAGACATTTCAAGCACTGGCTTATAGCATTTCTACCATGCAAATCACCAAAGAATGACGTATTCAGACTGTTAGTTTGCGCTTTCACTATGAATTGCGCTTTTGCTCTTCATCTTTGGCAAGTGTTTCATTCACGCAGATTGCAAATAATGGACGGTCCGTATTTTTTGGGTGAAAGCACAACGGGATGATGCACAGTGCACTACATCTTAGCTAGAAGAGCTTTTGTGTTGGACGTTTTTGCTGATAAGCGCTTTTTCAATCCTTAAATCATCCACTTTTTTCTTATGAATGTCGCACGGTTACCAAAGGATAGAGAAATCATTTAATAGCTTCATTGATGGATTCTAGATCACTTTGTGTCTCGCAGATCCACGTCACGTTTTGCTCGTTCGCCTATTTTTTAACACTCTTGCAGTTTTCGCAGGAAAGTAGTGCGTAGAGACAAACGCGTGTTTTTATCACTCTTTTGTACACGTCTTTTAGACTCTAATGTAGAGCATCTAGAGCTGCTTCGTTTGCAGGAGAGCAGAAACAACCTCCTGTCGCAAACTAAACTTTGCAGTATTTATTTCTATGAACAAGCCTTTGCAGTTCAGAATGTAACTTTGTACATTGAATATAAATATATACAAAATACAGATATGTATATGAAATGTATGACTGCTTGGATTTGAGTTTTTTTGATAATGTAAATCAGGTTGATTGATTGATTGATTGATTGATTGTGGGCGGATCAAAATAACGGACTACAGAAATGTAAAAAAATCACTGAGCTATGCACTATTTTTAAAGGACAGTGTGTGTGTGAGTGTGTGTGTGTGTGTGTTTAGATGAGTGTGTTATGCACTATTTTTAAAGGACAGTGTGTGTGTGAGTGTGTGTGTGTGTGTGTTTAGATGAGTGTGTTATGCACTATTTTTAAAGGACAGTGTGTGTGTGAGTGTGTGTGTGTGTGTGTTTAGATGAGTGTGTTATGCACTATTTTTAAAGGACAGTGTGTGTGTGAGTGTGTGTGTGTGTGTGTTTAGATGAGTGTGTTATGCACTATTTTTAAAGGACAGTGTGTGTGTGAGTGTGTGTGTGTGTGTGTTTAGATGAGTGTGTTATGCACTATTTTTAAAGGACAGTGTGTGTGTGAGTGTGTGTGTGTGTGTGTTTAGATGAGTGTGTTATGCACTATTTTTAAAGGACAGTGTGTGTGTGAGTGTGTGAGTGTGTGTCTGTGTTGTGTTTAGATGAGTGTGTTATGCACTATTTTTAAAGGACAGTGTGTGTGTGAGTGTGTGTGTGTGTTTGGGTGAGGGTGAGTGTGTTATGCACTATTTTTAAAGGACAGTGTGTGTGTGAGTGTGTGTGTGTGTTTAGATGAGTGTGTTATGCACTATTTTTAAAGGACAGTGTGTGTGTGTGTGTGTGTGTGTGTGTGTGTGTTGTGTTTAGATGAGTGTGTTATGCCAGCATTTTGTGGACTGGAAGAGCGTGCGCCGTCCCATAATCCTCTAGGTTTGGGCACTTCTTGTCTGTAAGAATGGAGCGGACATCTCCCAGAATCCTCTGTTAGTCGTCCCTTCAGTATGTTTATCTCCTCGGCTCATCTTAGCCTTATACATTTTATTAATCTATTAAACTGACATTTTTGGGGAACATGCTGTGTTTTTGCTATTATTATTATTATTATTATTACAAGAGGATTTACAGATGCACTTGTTAAATGATAAAATGTACATCAAGTGTTTGTCTCTTTCTGAGAAGTAACCAAACAACAAAGTGTTAATAAAGCAAAGCAAAACGTCCTTAAGTAAATCTTTACATTAAAAACCGTTTGCAAACCATTTAATGTAAAGATTTACTTAAGGATGTTTTGCTTTGCTTTATTAACAGTTTGTTTGTTTTTGAACGAACTAATCATTTGAATCATTCACTCAACTGATTCATCCAAAACTGATTCAAAACCATTTTGGCTTTGTTTACGGAGCAAAAATTGTAAGTTAACCAATAGGTAATCAGTCTAACTTTGTAATACTAGTCTAAACAGTTTAGGCCCTGTTTGTCAAACGCTGGTGGATCATGCTGTGGTTCCTCTGAGGAGAACTGACTCTATCAAGCTTATTTGTAATGCAGCGCAGCCATTTGTAACATGAATGTGTGAGGCTTTTCCAGTTATTTACAGCAGTTTTATTTTTATGCTGCTTGATATTTTAATGTATTATAATCAAAAACACACTGGTTTGTAGTGCAAACAGTTTTACTGCACTTTGATATTCTTTAGTTATTTACCTATAGCAGTCTTGCACATTCACAGAAAGTGAGCATTATGAAATAACACTAAATCACACTGACAGCAGATTATTAAAAATCATTGCAAAAGTGGCTATACATTTAAGTACTGAATAATATTAATTAACTACTATACTATACTGGACTTACGGTTTAGGATGAGAGTTAGATTTAGGGTTAATTGCATGTTATTATGCATAATTTGTTATCACTGTAGTAAATACATGTAACAAGGACACTATAATATAATTTATTTGCAGGTGCCACTTGGTTTGATATTTTGTTATATGATGCAATGAACATGCAGACGTTTCAAAATGTGACTTAATGCAAAACAGGTGAATTAAAGTATATATTATGAAATGTTTTAAATATGCAAATTAGGCATTCTCTAATTAAATATGCACTAATTTGCATATATTTCCAGAACAGAAATCTAAACATTGGATAAAGCCAGGACCACACTTCTTGTCTGTTTGTTTTTGTTGACGTATTAAAATATTTTTTTTAGAGAATTGATTTTGGATTTTTCTTATCACTTCATAAATCAGAAAAAAAAAAAACATTTTCACCATGTTTTTAGAAATGGATTGGAATATAGATAGGAGTAAAACTATAGGAGATTTCTGAAATATATGTATTGCAACTGAATTCTACGGATGCAAATAGATAAAGTGCAATAAAATAAACACTTTTGGATGTTTTCGTTTCCACTAGTCTGAAAGAAGACATGTTACGGAAGCAAAACAGACCAAAATCTGGATGAAAAACAATGGTTTCTTGCAGTAAATGTCTAAATCTATTTTAGTATGCATATATCTGATGTTGTAGATCTGGCCACAGAAGGGCAGCAGCGTGCCGCTTCATTCCTGCCTTTGAAATGTCATTCAGTGAGGAAAGAGCTGCTCCTCCCCCTCCTGTGATTGGCTGCCGCTGCTACACACAGTATCCTCCCCCTCCTGTGATTGGCTGCCGCTGGTACACACAGTATCCTCCCCCTCCTGTGATTGGCTGCTGCTGGTACACACAGTATCCTCCCCCTCCTGAGATTGTCTGCCTGAAAAACAATGGTTTCTTGCAGTAAATGTCTAAATCTATTTTAGTATGCATATATCTGATGTTGTAGATCTGGCCACAGAAGGGCAGCAGCGTGCCGCTTCATTCCTGCCTTTGAAATGTCATTCAGTGAGGAAAGAGCTGCTCCTCCCCCTCCTGTGATTGGCTGCCGCTGCTACACACAGTATCCTCCCCCTCCTGTGATTGGCTGCTGCTGGTACACAGTATCCACCCCCTCCTGTGATTGGCTGCCGCTGCTACACACAGTATCCTCCCCCTCCTGTGATTGGCTGCTGCTGGTACACAGTATCCTCCCCCTCCTGTGATTGGCTGCCGCTGGTACACACAGTATCCTCCCCCTCCTGTGATTGGCTGCTGCTGGTACACAGTATCCTCCCCCTCCTGTGATTGGCTGCTGCTGGTACACACAGTACATGTTCTAACACAACACACTATTGAACTTCTGAATCAGCACACAGAGCTCTGATCTGAGCCATGAGCACTTATGAGATGTCTAACATGCATTGAGTCTCTCTCATGTCTGTCTCCCTAGCAGAAATCACTGCAGCCCACACAATGAGGAGCTTTTCTGGTCAGGTGAGGTGTGTGGAGCTCATCAAACATTCATGTCGCTTATGTAACCCATCCAGCTGGTGTATGCAGGGAGGTTTCCAAGGGCTTTCCAGGACGCAGTGAGGATGCCTGGGGCTCCTGGACGCTCCTGTGGGGTGTGAAGACTTTCTATATTTGGACAGTTTGGAGATGGACTGACTGACTGTGTTGCTCGCTTTATAAAGCCACACATCTGTCATATCCAGCAATTTCATTTCATCCCCTTGCGCCAAAACAAATAAGCCCCCAGATTTGAGTCTCAGAGCTTTGGCAGATTTATATTGGATTGAGTTTTCATCATTTGGAGCGTTTGTGAACGAACCTGGTGATATTTGCATTATTGGGATTTAGATGTTATATGATGCAGCATCCCGGCGGTGCAAACCCGTCTGTAAACACTTTGGTGCTTCGCTTTTCCACCAGCTTCATTTGCACTTAATGTATAAACCAAAGTTGACAGTGTAATTGGCCATTAGAGACTGAGTGTAATTAGCCGTATGGAGAAGGAATTAACATTTTTATTTCTGTCTTGCAGAGATGTGTTGGGTTCTCATTATGTCAAAAGTAGGTTTCTCTAAAAAATACATATCATGCAATGCATTCATGGACTTTTCTTAAAAACCATGAAAATCTATGTTTTGGATAAAAATAATTATATGAATAAGGAAAGGGTATATTTTAGGTCTTGCATGTCATTTACATTTGTCATCATTTTAATCACTATTTTGCCTTCACTAGTTATGAATGATTCTGCAATGACAACTAAATTTTTACAAGTAAAAATATTCCATGGAGTTGCTCTTTTTTGTCATAAAAGCTGCATGCATATTATTATTATTATCATTATTATCATTGTGCATGCACCTAATAATACCATCACTAAACATTTAACATGTATCCTTGTAAATTATTATTATTATTATGTACATGCACCTTTTATTATGTCATTGAATATTTATACTCGTAAATTATTATTATTTTGCATGAACCTTTTATGATGCTATTGAATATTTATACTTGTAAATTATTATTATTATTATTCAGTATATGGGAGAAATGTTCAAGATTAGAGTATAGCATGTCACATCACAGGGCATGACAGCTTCTTATGAACTTTTTTCATATTTTATGTTAACCATCCAATTATAAAAAATTGCAATTTACAATTTCTTTAGTGCAGGGAATGAAATGTATTCATACGGTGCAGTTTTAGAACAGCATGTCATATGATAACAAAGCTGAATGCAAATTCGTTTTCATTTCCTTTGGCTCTTTATAAATATGTATGCTATCAAGTATCTTATCAGGATATTGCAGACAGCAGCGAATTCTATTCTGGGTGGCATGCGTTGTTCAGAGATTGATTTTGTATATTTGTTAGCAGCCGTGGTGAGATGATGCTAAGACTAACATCAGGCCTCTTTATCACTGACTGATGTTTGGCTGCTGATCTGATGACTGAGGCCTTTATACACGATGGCAGACGGGCTCTTGTGTCCGGTAATGCGATGTCAGTTCTTCACATCTGCTATGCTGGATCAAAGGGGAAGCCTGTACGGTCCAGCCGATCGCTCGCTCGCTCTCAGCCCTTCTGACTGCTTGTGCTCAAATAAAGAGGAGCCCAAATAGCCCGACTCCTGCAGGAACACATGTGAGACAGACACAGACAGAGAGAGAGAGACAGAGAGAGAGAATACGGTCTGCGTTAGAAGACGCTCATTTTCACCTTTCACACTTTCCCTTCTACATTCATCTAAAACAAAAAACCCATGCATACACTACCAGTCAAAAGTTATGATTGTATGATTTTGAAAGAAGTCTCTTCTGCTCACCAAGGCTGCATTTATTTGATCAAAAAACAGTAAAAATTGTGAAATATTATTAGAATGTAAAACAGCTGTTTTCTATGTGAATATCTGTTAAACTGTAATTTATTTCTGTGATCAAAGCTGTATTTTCAGCATCATTACTCCAGTCTTCAGTGTCACATGATCTTCAGAAATCAGTATAATATGCTGATTATTAGAAACATTTCTGATCATAATCAATGTTGAAAACAGTCGTGCTGCACAATATTTTTGTGGAAACTGTGATACATTTTATTTTTCAGGATTCACAGATGAACAGAAAGTTCAAAAGAACAGCATTTATTTGAAATAGAAATCTTCTGTAACAAACACTGACACTGAAGACTGGAGTAATGATGCTGAAAATACAGCTTTGATCACAGAAATAAATTAGAGTTTAACAGAGATTCACGTAGAAAACAGCTGTTTAATATTGTAATAATATTCCATAATTTTTACTGTATTTTTGATCAAATAAATGCAGCCTTGGTGAGCAGAACGGATCTCTTTAAAAAAAAATATATATATAAATTAATTAATTAACATTGTAATTATTCCAAACTTTTGTGTTTGTAATGTAATAACTACTCACATGTTGGTCTCAAACAAGGCAAGTGCTCAGAGGATCAAAACACACTTGCTTTTCTGTCTTCTGACATTTCTACTTTTTAAAGTTCATCTCCTGCAGGGTGTTCATGGACACCGACTGCAAATGAAATCTTCCATAGTGTGGCTTCATCATGTATCTAGTGAACGGAGCGAGTGCTGAAATGTTGGGATTTGTGGAAGCTGCCATCTTGGCTCTGTGTCAGTGACAGCAGCGCTCAAGTGAGCACAATAGGGAGAGCTTAATGAGGGAGAGTTATATCTGGAAACGGGATTTAACACTGTCCAGTCAGAGATCCACCTCATCGCCGGCGAGAGCTTCGAATGGTACGTCACACGAGCAATGATCTTGTGCTCACATCGCCGGCCAAACGTATCAGAGCACATCAGAACCGATCCAGGGATCCATCCATCAGCGTAACGTGGATCTAGAGTCTGTGAACTGCATGTTTTCAAAGAACACAATGTGCACTTCTGTTAAACAACAGCTGCCCAGCAACACACTGTAAACAATAACATGCTGAATATAACAGAGACGCTGTAATGAGAGGAGACGTCCACTCAGCTGTAACCCTGTAGTCACAATTTACAGTAAAAAAAATCAATTTCATTGTACTCTTACAGTAAAAAGAGCCAATCACTTTTCCTGATCAAAGAAAGTCCTGTCTTACAGTAAAAAAGTCAAGTCACCTATATTTCTATAGCGCTTTATACAATACAGATTATGTCAAAGCAGCTTACAGTGTTAAACAGGGAAATAGTGTGTCGATAAGAGGACAATAGCAAAGTGCTAGAAACGTGGCTTTCAAAGAAAAGATTGCTATCAAATAGCACACCTAGGTTCCTAACTGATGATGAAGAATTAACAGAGCAGCCATCAAGTGTTAGACAGTGTTCTAGGTTATTACATGCGGAGGTTTTTGGTCCAATAATTAACACCTCTGTTTTTTTTTTCCAGAATTTAGCAGTAGGAAATTACCAGTTTTTTATATCAACTATGCATTCCGTTAGTTTTGCGAATTGGTATGCTTCGTCAGGCTGCAAAGAAATATAGAGCTGAGTATCATCAGCATAACAGTGAAAGCTAACAATGACAGTCAGATAAGTAAGATTTGAACCATGACAATGCAGTTCCACTAATGCCAACATAATTTTGTAGTCTACTCAAAAGAATGTTGTGGTCGATAGTATCAAACGCAGCGCTAAGATCCAGTAGCACTAATAGAGAAATACAAGCACGATCAGATGATAAGAGCAGGTCATTTACAAAAAGCCCTTTTATAGAAAGGGATCTATATTCATTAAGCCAAGCTTTATCATGTGTTTATCTGTATTATGTTTGTTTTTTGTTTGTTGAACATCAATTAAATTGTTACCCTTAAATTGTTTTGGACGTTTTTTGTATTTTCTAGTTCGGGGAACAGACACAGTCTCTATAGGATGATATCTAGGTGAAAGAGTCTGTATGTGTTGAGAATTAACTGATTTCTGTGACGTTTTTTTTTTTTAATATCTTTTGTAGTACATAGAAAAAATATGTTTACCTATACATTTACATTTATGCATTTAGCAGATGCTTTTATCCAGAGCGACTAACAACTAATCAGTTCTGCTGTTTTCCAGCAGTCACCTTCAGTTACAATTTTTATAAAAATTCTTATTATACCAGTATTTTTAGTTGATGTTTACTAATTCAGTCTTCAGAATGAGTAAAGGTACCATTTAAGTCAACAAGTTGCAAGTAGACCGAACTGCAGTTTAAAGTTGTTTTTAATCATTTCAGTTGAATTTGCTAAAAACGGTCCGTAAACAAAATTGTATTTTCAAACCACATAGTTGTCTAGAATAAGTGGTGGGAACTAATTTAAGCAAATGTAAGTGCGTTAGTATATAGTCCATAGGTTTAGTGGTCAGTCAGATGAGGCTAATGGCCTGTTTGCTTTCAGTCTCCGCTGACCTCAATGTGTGTTCGGCACCTAAATCTGGACCTTTCCACTTGAGATCTGGGAAGTTGGCAACAGAATCGCTGTCACTCTTTTTGCCCGTTGGCTGCAGAAGTTCTGCAGAGTTTTGTCCGTGCTGTGGGAGCGAGTCTGATGTGTACTTTGACTGAGTCACGGCCTTCTCTAGAGCGAGATGATCTCTGGAGTTCAGAGATGATTCAGTAGCCCGTAGCAGACCAGACTCCAAAAAACACATGCATAAACAAGCCCTGTGCTTCATACGGGCCTAGCTGTGTCACGACTGGCAAACTCAAGCATCTGTACCCTCAGGTTGAGACCCTGTGTGTTCGTCCTGCACTGAACACCCAAAAATAGCTGTGAATACATTGCTGGAGTCAACACATTACCATAGCTGTGGCCAGCGGGTCATCTGATTAACATCTGCTGGTTGATGCCATAACTACACCAAATGCATGTTTCTCTATTGACGACCGTTCAAATATAGCTGAGTGCTTATTATATCAACTGCAGCATATTTATATTTCTTTGGATAACAGTCAGTATAGTACATAAACATCAACCATAGTTCATCAAAAAAGGTTTGCAGCACGACTTTCTTATGTAAGCATGTTTCCGCCACTGAAGAAAGAAGTTTACATCTCACAATTCTTTTTTTTCTTCTCAGAATTGTGAGATATCGTGCAGTTGCGAGTTATGAAGTCAGAATTGCATCATACTCTATAAGCTCACAACTGTGAGTTATAGTCAGAATTGCAAGATATAAACTCGCAATTCTGACTTTTTTCTCGCAATTGTGAGTTTGTATTTAGCAATCCTGACATCTTTTCTCAGAATTGTGAGATATAAACTCGCAATTGAGAGTTATAAATCCAGTTTTGAGGGGAAAAGACTGATTTTTCTTACAATTGCAAGTTTATATCTTGCAATTCTGACGTTTTTCTTTCTGAATTGTTAGATGTTTTATTCAGTGGCAGAAACGGGCTTTCTGCAAAAGAAAATATTTTTGAAAAATTGACCCTTATGACTGGTTTTGTGTTCCAGGGTCACATATAATTCGTTTTTTATAACTACAATGTGATTTCTGTTATTTGGATGGCAAAACATGACTAAATTTACACACAACCAGACCATGTGAGAATATTCCTGTTATATTGTTGGTCAGAATGTCATTTGGAAGCATGTTTTTCAGTGTTTTTCCTGTCGTCTCAGTTCTGCGGACTGGAGTTCGAGGTTGATGATGCTCGTTGTTGATCAGCTGTGATTTGGTGCTGGCCTGTAGAGAGCACTGACGTGTTGTGACTGAGAGGTGAACACACAAACAAATGCTCATGGAGTCTCCAGCCTGCAGCTTTGCTCAATTACCGCCTTGATGGTGGGCTGGACGTGCTTCCTTCTCCCACGGTGAGACCAGCTGGAGGGGCTGCATGGGATACACCGGAGAAAACCAACCTTGAAAACATACTGCTTCAGCACACTTACGTGTTCACATCCACTCATGTGCGGAGCGAGTATTGATCGGATGTGCAGGCGAGGCTGGGTAGATATTGATTTGCAGTCTTTGGCAAGGCAGATATATAGTTTTCAGTGCTTTCGATGAAGTAAAACATTATATGGCTTTATAATTTGGGCTCATTTTCACATGCATGTGTCATTATGCAGGTAAGAGTTACACTTTACAAAATCATCTCACAACCTCCAGTCTGATAGCATCTGTAAACACAGCAGACACTGCACTGCAAAACATGATCTTCTTACCAAGTGTTTTTGTCTTGTTTTCCAGTATAAATATCTAAACTTTCTTAAATCAAGATACTTGAGATGCAAAATGGATAAAAAAAAGAATAAAAAAAAAATGTATCAAAATTTATTGAGTTTTAGCTTAAAACAAGAGAAAATGTCTGCTAGTTGGGTCAAAAAAATAAAAATAAAATACTTTTCCCTTTGAATTCAGTTTATTTTTCTGACCCCTTAGCCAGATATTTTCTTGTTTTAAGCTTAAACTCATTACATTTTTATAAATTTTTCAGAAAACAAGACTTAATATCTTATGTAATTTTGCTTGAATCTTGATTTAAGAATGATTAGATATTACTTGAAAACAACACAATACAAAAATTCTAAGAAAATATATTTTTTTCAGTATAAACTCATTAAACCAACCCAGACTCATGAGAAAAAGGTGCTACTACCTACCGTAAATGTCCCTATACATACAATTCACTGCAGTTTCCAGCTGAAATGAACACTAGTGGCAGTAAAACACCAACAACTTTTATTTCTTTTTACACAGATTATGATCACAGTTGCAGATTATCAATTAATAAAGACATTTTACTAATACATTTTGCTGTGTCTCATAAGCAGCTCCATATGTGTGTCTGTTCTGATGTAGTAAACTTGCTCGGTAGCGCACCCGGTGCAGCATTGCACTTGTGATGAGAAGCGCTCGGGTACGAGTCCATCAAACACCAGTCACCATAAAAGAGCTCAGAGACTTGTAGAAGCAAGATAACATGACATGGTTGCTACAGCACATGTGTTTTTATCTCACGTTTGCTTTTGTTAACGCTATCAGTTTAGGTAGGTTATTTTCAAATGCGATACAGTATTAACCTTTAAGTGCATTTCATTTCCGAACTTTCACAATATGAACAACAACCTAGCTGATACAATGTTGCCAGATTCACGTTCATATGTTTCAGATCAAACGGAATGTGTGTTTAGCGCCACACACTGGACATTCACTTTGAAAGTGTCGCGAAACGTGCAAGAAGCAGCGTAATATATTTCAGGCACGTTTTCCAGTGAGTTTGAGTTGCATTATACGAGACTGACTATAAAGACAACAGTGTGAGAGTAATTATTGGTAATGCTGCACACTATTGCTGATCTTTCCTGGTTGCAGGATCTTCTCCATTTCACTGAAAATGGATGCTGTTGATTTTCATTTTAGTTTGCCAGCAGTTTGTTCTTGCTGGGTGAGTGAAATACAATAGCTCCTTGATAAACACACATATTTGTGAAAAAGGAGCCCTTTCACTCAACATGGTGCACATGCACTGGCTACATTTGAGCTTGTACTAACATCTGATTTCTTTGGTCACGTCCCCTTATTTTCAAGGTCTCTGGTTTGTGCGGTAAGAAGCACTCACCGCAAATGATATCTGTGAGAAAAGCTGCTGCGCCGATTGCAGTGCTCACTGTTTTTATGAAAGATTGAAGTGTAAGAGCTTAGTCATCTGTATGCAACATAATCAAAACATTGCACAACTGAGCAAGCATTAGCAGCTAACATCGCAATCCTACTGACTCCCTCTAAATCTGCCATTAAAGGGATAGTTCATCCAAAATTATTATTTTGTCATTATTTCCTCACCCTCTTGTCACTCAAAACATGTATGACTTTCTTTATTCTGTGAAACATGAAAGAAGATGTTTTTAAGAACTGTTTTTGTTCATACAGTGAAAGTCAAAGCAACACTGAACCCCACTGACTTTCATCTAATGGACAAAAAACATTTTCATTCGGTTGCTAGGGTACCCGGGGCGGTTGCTAGGGTACCCCGAGCAGTTGCTAAGGTGTTGCTATGTGGTTGCTAAGGTAGTCTGGGTGGTTGCTAGGGTGTTGCTATGCGGTTGCTAGTGTACCCAGGGCGGTTGCTAAGGTGTTGCTATGCGGTTGCTAGGGTACCCGGGGTGGTTTCTAGGTTGGCTTGGATAGTTGTTAGAGTGTTGCTATGAAGATAGATAGATGATAGAAGGATAGATAGATAGACATTTTCAAAATATTTTCCCTTTGCACTTTAACATGCATTTTTGCTGATTGTGTCTCAGTTGTATTGTGCATTTCTGTCCACATTTTATAAAGGTGTAAATGAAATTTTTTTTTTTGTAAATTTAATGTTAGATATTTTTTTTTATAGAAAATATATAATATAAAATTAACATATTGTATATATATATATATTATATCTTATAAATCTAATTTATATTAGTCAGTATCTAATATTATAATTAATGCATGATGCTTATAATAGTGTAGAACATAGAGGAGGGTTTGTAAGCATTTAGTGGAATTCTCTCTTAATAGATAGATAGACATTTTCAAAATATTTTCCCTTTGCACTTTAACATGCATTTTTGCTGATTGTGTCTCAGTTGTATTGTGCATTTCTGTCCACATTTTATAAAGGTGTAAATGAAATTTTTTTTTTTGTAAATTTAATGTTAGATATTTTTTTTTATAGAAAATATATAATATAAAATTAACATATTGTATATATATATATATTATATCTTATAAATCTAATTTATATTAGTCAGTATCTAATATTATAATTAATGCATGATGCTTATAATAGTGTAGAACATAGAGGAGGGTTTGTAAGCATTTAGTGGAATTCTCTCTTAAATGTAGCTGTTGTGTTGTGTTGCTACATAAATAAACAAATATATTATTAAGTATTTGGATCACTAGATTCATCTATGATTTGAGCTTTGTCCTGTGCGATCAGCCTCACCGCTGTCATTAGAAGCGTTAGACTCTATTACATTCATTTCCACTTTATGTAAACATAATGAACTGAACTCAATGCTGCCGTTAGATTGTGCTGAGCGCAGAAGCGATGTTGTGGTAGTTAGTTTGTCAGGTAATGAGATCTTCCCTGCTCAGGTTCACTTTGACCTAATTCTGTCTCCACCGAAGGAGTTTTTCCGTATCTTTGCCGGACGCTCCGGCAGATTCTTTGATTATGACGTATCTGCTGAATCCCAAATGTTCAATAATCATTCCAGCACCTGTTCTGCAGCTCGTATGAGCTCAACTTCAACAACAAACATTTGTTGATTCTGAACGTCAGGTGAAGCGCAGGTTTGAAATATACATGCCAGACAAGTTAAACAGATGGTGTGTGCTGTTTTTATTTTAGTTTTGCTCATCAGGTTGTTAATGCATCAGCTCGGAGCTGCCCTGGATGTGACCTCTTGACCTCTCGACACACTGCTCCAATCACGCGGCTCATTTCCATCACAGGAGATCCATACATGGAGATGGTCACCATGACAACATTAAAGGACATATGGCAGAATAATTGGACAGGTGGACAGTGTTTGTCTGCACATCCTCCGTTCATTAATATAATATAATATAATATAATATAATATAATATAATATAATATAATAATACATTAATTTATTATTATTATATTTTATAATAATTTTACATTTATATTTTTTAAAAATCCAGTTGATAGACTTCTACACAATAATATAATTTTTGTCTATAAAAATGTCATATATAATAATATAATACATTATTTTGATATAATAATAAATGTACTTTTATTAGCTCCAGTGTGATTGACTTCTACACCAAAATATAATATAATTAAATTATAATATAATAACTGAATGAAAACATGCTCGTTGCATCCTCACACTTGCTCAGCAGCTGTCTATGAGAGAAGATCTGGTCCTCGCTCTCCTTGGCTTCTCTCTGGTCTCTCAGAGAAGAACAATAGTGTCCCGGGGATCTGACACCATCCAGGGACTCGTGCCAGAGTACAGCTGCCATCTGATCAAACTTTCATGAAACGTGCCTTCAGATTAATAAAGCGTGGAGATGAAGCACAGAGCAAGGCGAAGGGAATAATTTCTGTATCATCATGTAGCACTAAACTATGGAAGCTTCTTTTCGCACAATTCTGAGTTTATATCTCACAGTTCTAACTTTTTTTCTCAGAATTGCGTGATATAAAGTCACAATTGTCAGTTATAGTCATAATTGCGTGATGTAAAGTCGTAATTGCATGTTATAAAGTAATAAATGTGATATAAAGTTGCAATTGCGAGTTACAGTCATAATTGCGTGATATAAAGTCGGATTACGGGTTATAGTCATAATTGCGTACTATAAGTCACAATTGTCAGTTATAGTCATAATTGCATGTTATAAAGTCATAATTGTGTGATATAAAGTCACAATTGCGTGTTATGAAGTTATAATTACGTGTTATATAGCCACAATTGCGTGATATAAAGTCACGATTGCGAGTTATAAAGTCATTATTTTTTTATATAAAATCACAATTGCGAGTTATAAAGTCATAATTGCATGTTATGAAGTCATAATTGCATGATATAAAGTCATGATTGCGAGTTACAAAGTCATTATTGTTTGATATAAAATCACAATTGCGAGTTATTAAGTCGCTAATAAGTGTTATAGTCATAATTGCATGTTATGAAGTCATAATTGCGTGATATAAAGTCATTATTGTTTAATATAAAATCACAATTGCGAGTTAAGTCGCTAATAAGTGTTATAAAGTCATAATTGCATGATATAAAGTTGCAATTGTGAGAAAAATGTCAGATATTATATACTTTATATTGTGCATATATCACAATATTATAGACTTTATATCTCACAAATCTGATTTTTTTTTTGCAGTTGTGAGATAAAAAGTTGCAACTACCTTTTTTATTTTTTTATAGTGTGTGTTCGGGCAGGCACCTCCTGTTTGCAGAACAATGGGAGAGTTCTGGCAGTCATAATGGCGTTTGGTCCAGACAACAGGCTCCTGTACTGCTAAGAATAGAAGTGTCCTGCTCAAAGCAACTGACCCATAGGCCCAGAGCAGAGGGATTGAGGTCAGCCGCACATGGTGTCCAGGCCAGAGAACATCTTAGAAAGTTGCACGATTAGCATTGGGCTAAGATTGGCTTGTATCTCTCATTGATCCTCAGCAAGACTTTACCTTCCAATAAAGGAAGAGACATCTATGCAATCCCTAGGATGTTCTGGGTGGTTACTGGTTTCTAGGGTGTTGTTGTTTTGCAGCTGCTAGGGTGTTTTGGGTGATTGCTAGGACATTGCTATGTGCTTGGTAGAGTATTCTGGTCGGTTGTTATGGTGTTGCCATGCGGTGGCTAGGGTGTCTGGGTTGTGGCTAGGGTGTTCTGAATGGTTTCTAGGGTGTTGCTATGCCATTACTAAGGTGTTCTGGGTGGTTTCTAGGGTGTTTCTATGTGATTCCTAGGATGCTGTTATACAGTTGCTAGGGTGTTTTAGGTGTTTCTAGGGTGTTGCTGTGTGGCTGTTAGGGTGTTCTGGGGGTTTACTACTTGCTAGGCAGTTGCTAGGGTGTTCTCTGTGGTTACTAGGGTGTTGCTATGTGGTTGCTAGGTCTTTGTTATGTGGTTGCTATGGTGTCTGAGTTGTGGCTAGGTGGTTGCTAGGGTGTTCTAAATGGTTGCTAAGGTGTTGCTATGCATTTGTTAGCGTATTCTTGGTGGCTGCTAAAGTGCTGTTATGCAGTTGCTATGGTGTTCTGGGTGGTTGCTATGGTGATGCTATGCAGTTGCTATGGTAGTTGCTAGGGTGTTGCTATGTTGATTTTACGGTGTTCAGGGTGGTTGCTCGAGTGTTCTAAATGTTGCTATAATGTTCAGGGTGTTGCTAGGTTGTTCTGGGTTGTTGTTAGGGTGTTGCTAGGTTGTTCTGGATGGTTGCTAGAGTGTTTCTATGCACTTGCTCACTCAGATCTTCTCCAGTCTTCTCATGTCGTATGTTAGTTTTCTGTGAAATTTTAGTTATTGTTCATTGATAATCATCCTAGAATTTTTCCCAGCAATATGTTTTGTGACTAATACATAGAGTTTTTGATTGCAGCTGCAGGAGTGAATTGTATAAATCGTCTGCAGACGGAGTCTCACAGAGTCTCACAGGTCAGTGTGTTTATCCAGATGGTGAACATCAAGATCCACATGAGAAGTGCTAATTGTGTTCCACTGTGACGCTTCGCTGTGATCGCTATCAGCTCTCATTGTTCAATATCTCCCATCTGTCTGGAAGCATAAGGAGGCTGCTGGCTCCAAACAGCGTGCTCTTTCCTCACTAATGACTGGATATCACCAAGTTTCAGTGCAATCCCAAACTCTACATGATGTTGGTTCTTAAGTTCATAAATCTTCTGATGAACTTTTGGTCAGTGTTTGCTCTCGATATTCATTTTTGCAGCTCAGGAACTAAATGCTGTTATGATCTTTAACACAGCACATAAAAGATTGTGCATAAAAGGAAAAGGAATGCATTGAAAAAAACAATAGTATTTGCTTATATTACACACAACTTGTGAGCTGAACATGCAAAATGAAGTGATTTGGAATTCATCATAATTCATTTTAATCTGTCTGAGAAGAATTTTACATTACACATTCAAGGCTGTGAAAAAGTCTCCCAGAAGGCATTAGCAGACTCGACTGGACTAACAATCAGTATGACATTTGTCAAAGCCAATGTTTTTTTTATTAGCGCTCATACCTTTCTAAATTATAAGATGGACAACTGTCCTAGATTCAGAGAACTCCAAGAGAATATTTTATCAGTGTTGCATATTTCTGAAACTGTGTCATTCTGTTCGGCAATGTTCATAATATGGCCTTAGATATTTTTTTAAATAACTCGCAGAATGTTCATAAAAAACTATATTTCATGACACACCGTGCAAAAATAACAACATAGGCTCATATTTTTGAAAACTCTACAATTCAGTAACAGTGGCAGTAAAACACCAACAACTTTTATTCCTTTTCACACAGATTATGATTACAGTGGCAAATGATCAGTTAATAAAGACCTAATTTTGTGTGATTCCTTGCACAATACTATGTTATGAGCTCATAACACTTTTACCACAGTGCATGATTTGTAAACTAATACATTTTGAGGTTATCATCTCATAAGCAGCTCCATATGTGTGTCTTTTCTGATGTAGTGAACTTGCTCGGTAGCGCACCCGGTGCAGCGTTGCACTTGTGATGAGAAGCGCTCGGGTACGAGTCCGTCAAACACCAGTCACCATAAAAGAGCTCAGAGACTTGTAGAAGCAAGATAACATGACATGGTTGCTACAGCACATGTGTTTTTATCTCACGTTTGCTTTTGTTAACACTATCCATTTGGTTTAGGGTCGGGTTTAGTTTTATGTTATTTTCAAATGGAAATCACCGGACATTTCATTTCTGAACTGCTGCGATACGTGCACCTACATAATAAAACACTACCAGATTAACATTCATCTGTTTTGGATAAAAAAATGAACATGCTTTCAGCGCCACTCAAAGAACATTTAAATTTAAGCATGCATGAACCAAACATAAAATAATATCATTTTGCCGGAATGTCGCCACAGGCACATTTTTCCAATGAGCTGAAAAATAATGTCTTCCCTGGATACTTCATTAATCTGCCATTGGTCAGGTAAACGAATAGCCCCACCCTAAACTCACACAATTGGTTGATTTAGTGTTGCTATGCCGATTAGTTGGGATGCATAGAGAAAACAGCAGTACCACAGATGACTTACTGTAATTACATACATCTATGCATAATAAACTGGGAAATTAGAAAATATTTTTGCATAAATTGCACACTTTAACTTTAAAGATATACATTTGGTTAATTCTCATATTAAATGTGACCCTGCAGCACAAAAGCAGTGTTAAGTCGCTGGGGTATATTTGTAGCAATAGTCATAAAAACATTGTATGGGTCAAAATTATAGATTTTTTTTTATGCCAAAAATCATTAGGATATTAAATAAAGATCATGTTCCATAAAGATATTTTGTAAATGTCCTACCGTAAATATATCAAAACTTAATTTTTGATTAGTAATATGCATTGCTAAGAACTTCATTTG
>NW_015632479.1:229214-234491 GCF_001515625.1 Sinocyclocheilus rhinocerous
ACATTTCATTCAAAATAAATAAAGAGATAAAAATCATATAGACGGAAGTGATAACAGGATCTGAAAATGACTTTGCAATAACAAAATGTGACCCTTGACCACAAAACCAGTCTTAAGTCGCTTGGGTATATTTGTAGCAATAGCCAAAAATGCATTGTATGGGTCAAAATTATTGATTTTGTTTTTATGCCAAAAATCATTAGGATATTAAGATCATGTTCCATGAAGATATTTTGTAAATGTCCTACCGTAAATATATCAAAACTTAATTTTTGATTAGTAATATGCATTGCTAAGAACTTCATTTGGACAACTTTAAAGATGATTTTCTCAATATTTAGATTTTTTTTGCACCCTCCGATTCCAGATTTTCAAATAGTTGTATCTCAGCCAAATATTGTCCTATCCTAACTAACCATACATCAATGGAAAGATTATGTATTCAGCTTTCAGATGATGCATACATCTCAATTTAAAAAAATTGACCCTTATGACTGGTTTTCTGGTCCAGGGTCACATATTATGTTATGTTATGTATATATCATATCATATCATATCATATCATATATCATATATTACAGTCTGATTATATCAAAAGAGAAACTTTCAGCATGCACTCAGTATTTCTAAAATATTCCATATGGAGGGCTGTAAGGAGTTAAATGTGCCAGGCATGTTTAGTCTCGTGTATATTTAGAGACATAAATGGGATATGACATTAGTGACAAGTATATTTTAAACGTTCACATCACATGCACCGTAGCTCCAGCAGAGCCTCTTGTTTATAGCGCACAGCTGCTGAGTCACACAGTTGTGGGCGTCTGTCACCTCTGACCTTCTGACCTTCCAGGCCTCACCAGTGCCTGATCCTTTAGGAAACCCTGCCTGCATTCCCGTTTCTCTCCATGTACGTGAGCCTGTGATGACACCTAACCCGTCAGCAGCGCTCTTGTGTAAAAGAGTCTGATACCAACCACTGTGAAACTCCAGGAGTCAGAGGAAAATCCTCAGCACATTTAATAGCACAGGGATTTTTTCTTTTTCTTTTTTTTTATAGGTACAGTGCTTATATTGCAGAATGTCTTATAATAGACACTCTGGATATGAATGGTCTACACCCCAAAACCTTTTTATGCAATTTAAGATAAAATCTCTTGATTAACTGTACACTGATAGAAGGTTCAACATTCAAACCACGACTTATTACATGTGGTAAAATTGTATTGGTTGTATGTCAGAGGTCAAAGAACATAAGAGTCAACGGTGAAGTGTATGCTATACTGTTTATACTAAACAGTTGCACACCTACAGAACATTTGCGAAGTTCTTCATCAAATTCAGTATGTGAATGCGATCTACGAAGCCAAGTGAAAACAAGATGTGTCATGACAAAGCAGTTCTGATGATTTAATCTTAAACCTAACAGCGTCCTAACCAGATATGGTGCAATAAAGTGTTATATAACATAGCAAAGCTATTTCTTCCATATATGTCTGATTCAAACCAGACTCATTCTTAAAACGTAAAGTTATGCAAAATTATGTTACGGTGTTTCTTGCACGTTTCGCAGCACTTTCAAAATGAAATGTCCAGTGAGTGGTGCTAAAAGTGCATTCAGTTTTATCTGAAACAGATGAAGATCAATCTGGATATGTTTTATTATGTTGGTTGGTCTGAAATGAAATGTCCAGTGAGTGGCGCTAAAAGTTTAATGCTCTGACGCTTTTGAAAATAACGTAACTAACCTGACCGCTAAGTGTTAACAAAAGCAAACATGAGATAAAAACACATGTGCTGTAGCAACCATGTCATGTTATCTTGCTTCTACAAGTCTCTGAGCTCTTTTATGGTGACTGGTGTTTGATGGACTCGTACCCGAGTGCTTCTCATCACAGATGACATGCGCTTCTCATCACAAGTGCAATGCTGCACCGGGTGCGCTACCGAGCAAGTTCACTACATCAGAAAAGACACACATATGGAGCTGCTTATGAGATGACAACATCAAAATGTATTAGTTTACAAATCATGCACTGTGGTAAAAATGTTTTGAGCTCATAACATAGTATTGTGCACAAAAATAAGTCTTCATTAATCGACAATCTGCCACTGTAATCATAATCTGTGTGAAAAGGAATAAAAGTTATTGAAGTTTTACTGCCACTAGTGTTCATTTCAGCTGGAAACTGCAGTAAGTTGTAAATCTAACAACCCTAATAAGGCTGGTTTGGTATTAATAGAGTAGTTTGAGGACAGAACCTTTGTGAGCCAGTTTGGGTTTGCACCTGCTGTTGTTGAAATGCCCGGCGTATTTCTGCTTTCTTACGTAAGATCATGAACGCTTCACCAAGCAAGGATGGCTGCTTGCTTGCTTATAACCCTGAGGCCACATTTCAGAGCATCAGATGCTGGCTGAGAAACGATGCCTACAGTGCACTGAAACTCTATATCAATAAATACTGAGAGCATGTTTGCTATTCTGATGCTGACGGTGAAGTTAGTTAAACCTGTGGAGGAGACGCAGATAACTTAAGCAGCTGTTTGAGCTATTCATTTCCCTTTTCAGCCTCCTCTGGTTTGATTCACCAATTGGCTTAAGAAAATCCTACTAGCGGTCGCTTTGTGAAAGTGTATGGCACAAGGCCAATGCCTTGCTTAGAGGAGGAAAACATTTAAAAGAGAAAAATACGTTCTTTCTTCACAATCCCCTGACGTGCAAACCTGCCCTGCCTCTCCAGTTCACCAGATGTCTAGAACACACACACGTTTGGTTTCCCGTCCGGCTTGGCGTGCGTGTTTGGTGTCAACTGGCAGTTTTATTGCAGTCTGCTATTCATTCATTAACTGTGGATTTGAAAATGTGCGACTGAGAAGAGAGACAAATTAGCTTTGGGCTGCTCATTTAGAGCTCTGTTTACAATTTCTTGGGAGAAAACATCACAGAAAACGGCAACTTGCGACGTGCAAATCTGCATATTGCTTTTTAGCCAACTTCACAAGTGTGAGTGAATGATTCGCCGGCTGTAACCTGCGTGTGGGGGTTTGCGTGTTAACCTGAGGCGCTTTACAAAGAGTCCAACAGCAGAGCTAATTGCGTTTAGGACATATGAGAGAACGGCTGAAAGCGGATCTGTGTTCTGGGCTCAGTAGCAGGATGGTTTGAATGCGTCCTGACAGACTCTAGCACTTGCTGCTGCGGACAGCTGACGCTGCAGGCCTGAACCAGAACACAACACAAGGAGCAGGTGCCAGCGCAAACGCTTCCTTCTGTACGGCGAGGTGCGGATCCTGTAAACCGCTTTATTATTAACCAATCACTCGGCGGTTGAGTACAGATATAGCATGCATATGTCAACCCACCTGTTTCACTCGCTACCTCCTCCATACTCCCTGGTGGAAAAAAGTACTTAAGCATGCTTTTAAAATTAATTAAAACACTTAAGTGTGAACTGAATGTAGTGTTTTCAGACTCTTGCATTTATTTTCAATTAAATTAAAATGTATTATAATCTAAATTTATTTTAAATGCAATTAGTTGAACTAAGTGCTTGTTTGACCCACTTCTTCATGTGTTTTTATGATTACTTCTAAGTGTACTGACAAGCATTTATGGTAAACTCAAATATAATTTTATGTTATTTCTATTGATGTAATATTAAAAAAAAAAACACTCTGCAATTAAAATCATAATCTTTAAAGCACGACGAAGTATAGTAAAAAATAATGATTTATAATGTACGTTATTGCAAAGGTCACTTTAAAAGTGTACTTAAGTGTGTTAAAAACAGTTCTAAATATACCGTAAAACAATATTTCAATATATAAATGTTTTGGGCAAATACATGTAGATATAAATTAATAAATATATAATAAAGTATAAATATATACAGTATACAATAGTGTATATATTTACTATATTTGATAGTTCTCCATGCATGTTGTTATTATTTTATATATATTTTTATTTATATAAATATATATATAAACATACTTTACATGTGCTTTAGTATGTTATTCAGCACATCAAAACAAGTGTACATCTTTAAAACCAAATAATTACCAAAAAATAATGATTTAAAATGTACTTTAAGGTAAAACTTTTAATTACAAAGTGCGCTTTTTAAAAGTGTATTTAAGTGTGTTAAAAAAATGTAAATTAACTAAATTATTTTTCTCTAGTGTATCACTGTTTTAGGCAAATAAATATAGATATGAAGTGTATATATAATAGTGTATATATTTACAATGTTTTACATGTTATAAATATATTTCTCTTCCCCAAAAAGGGATTTATATATATATATATATTTTTTTTTTTCTTCTCTGGATTTACTAGGTAAGGGTTCGAGTAAAATGCTTATTTGTTTTATTCTATTCAACATTTTTATTTCAAATTTGGAAGAAATGTCATCAGTAGTTTACAGAATAAACCAAAAATTAACGTTTTACTCAAACACATAACTATAAATCGTAAATCTAGAGAAACTGAGAATTTTCAAGCGCTCTCTTAATTTTTTCCAGAGCTGTATATTACAACAAAACATATTAAAACATGATTTAAAATGTACTAAAAGTTGATATTATTACAAAGTGTGTGTTAAAGCGGATGGCCTGGGAGAAGATAGCAAGGGACGAGGCATATATGTTGGGCCTGTAAATGAAGGATAGAAATCACATTCTCTTCGACTTGAATTTAATCAGTAGCATTTCTAAGGGTTTTTTAATTTTACTCTTCACCGATGTTACTGTGAACCATTCATTGTGCGTATTATTCTAGAGAATAAAATCCTTTGTCTGTGTAATCTTTAATCAGATCACCCTCTGAAACATCACAGGCTATTCGATGATGTTTACCAACAGCCAAATAGCTACTTAATGGGTATTTCACACTATCAGCTAATTAACAAAGCAGCTGGAAGGCATTTATTGTCGATGGGGGTATAGCTGATTTCTGATCACTGTAAAAAATTCCACCTACTTCAAATTAAAAACTTAAGTTCTGTTGCTGCCTTAAATTAAGTAATCACATTGTCTGTTCAAGTCATTTCAACTTAAACTGTCATAAAAAAATCTAGTTGAATCTTAAGTTATTTTGAATGGAAAAACATGCTACTATGACTTATTGATCACATTATTTTTTATAGTATAAAAGTTCTAAATTATTTTTGAATAGAGTATACAATTGAGTATACCGCTGTTTTGGGCAAATAAATATAAAAAAATAAAACAAATATAAATAAATAAATAAATAAAATTAATTAATTTTTACACAAATAA